>NC_140072.1:30405740-30556832 GCF_964194135.1 Talpa europaea | reverse complement strand
ATATATTATATTTCTATTAGAGTAAGTTTCCATAGGTATAGTCCATATAAAGAGATGATTTTTGAAATTTTCAATAATTTTTAAGAGAAGGGTCCCCAAGACTGAAAAAATTTAAGCTTTTTTTGTCATTGTTAATGTATCCTTTTTTTATGAGGTAACATTCATTTATAGTACCTTCATATGTTGTAGAGACACCGGTTTCACATCTCCTCCAATAGTATGTTCTACTACACCACAACCACCACCACCAAAACACCAGTAATTCTCTACCACTGTCTGTTTGACCCCCCTGCCCCCCTTTGCCATGTTAGAAAAAATATTAGATCCTTATGATACACATATGTGGCCCTGTGTCTTCTGAAGTTCTCGATTAACTTACCACTTCATTTATTTATTTTTTAAAGATTTATTTATTTATTGCATTCAAGAACTGGGTGTATAGGCCAGAGGTGTGGGGGAACCGAACGAACAGGCAGATCAACTGAAATACACTGCAGAGGGGAGCAGCGGGGCGAGTCAGGGGAGGTCTGCTGCGCCATGTGGGTATCTCCCTGGCTGGGGATTAAACTGGTGCTGCAGTGGCTTTGGACAGCTACATAAGCTATGTCCTATTCCTCCTTGCGCCACCAGGGAGGCTCTATCACTTCATTTAGATCCAAATAATATAATATTAATTAAGCATCTTTTTATTATTTATTTTTTAAAGATTTATTTATTTATGAATACAAGAACTGGGGTACAGGCCAGAGGTGTGTAAGGTGAGAGGATTCACCAGGTACAGAGTAGGGAAGAGGATAGGCAGCAGATAGACTGAAGTACACTGCTGAGGGGGAACAGCGGGTGAGTCAAGAGAGGTCTGCTGTGCCATGTGGGTTGCTCCCTGGCCAGCTGGGGATCAAACTCATGCTGCAGAGGCTGCAGACAGCTTCATAGCACTGCGCTTAACCCTGTGTGCCACCCTGTGTGTTTAAAAAGCATCTTTTTAAACTGTCTGCAATTTGTGATACCATTTTTTTTTTTTTTTTAATTCTTTCATGTTAGTGGTGTCTACAACATAATGCATTTTCTTTACAGTGTGATGGGGCTTTTGATTTTTCCACACTTTTCCTTGGGTCATGCTGGGAGTTCTTTATCATAATCTGTTAAATATTGCTATGTGCAAGTCAGATATGGATGTGAAAGTAGTGCATCAGTAATAATGTTTTAACTTCCTGGGGGAGTGAATAATTAAGCTTTTATTGTTTATTTTAACTAATAAGCAGAGTAAATTCAGGGTCTGTGATAACATCACTCTCACTCACTAGCATTCAATGTGCTATCTTAAGTCAAAGAGAAAGGATGAGATTGCAGCCAGCTTACTGGGAATGTGCCTGGAGTGTGTCACGCTTGTGAATTCCATTTGTCATGCTTGTCAGAATGGAAATAAACTTGAGAATCTCTAAGGCAATTAATACAGCATTTAAGGTAGGAAAGTGACTAAACTCCATGCACACTAATGACTACATTGTTCTTGATTAATAAAACTGGAGTTCACATACAAATGACAACTGAAATAAAGTCTAGTGTTTTCTAAAGAGTACAAGCAAAATCTAGTACATTGCAAAATAAAAGGTAACATGTCTCGCAGGCTTTGCATGAATCTGTTTGTAATTTTAAAAATTCTAAGAATGTATTTTGGCCTTCAGTATATATGGCACACTAATTGCTTCCATAGTAAGCCATGTCAAAAATAAATTATAGAATTAAAATATTATATGCAATACCAAGCAGCAACTTCTTCATATTAAAAATAACTAGTGATTGCTCCTATTTATTGACTGATTGAGTATGTGTCTTTTTTTTTCTGATAAGTGTTATATATTATCTTATTTATACCTTATGGGAAATTTTAAAAGGTATTTATTGCTATTATTCTCATTTTATGGATGAAGATGCTGGACTTATAGAAGTGAGCCAACTAGCTGGTGTAAATCCAGGCTTAGATGATGAAACCATATCTGTCTGACTTCACTGCCCATTGTCTTTCCACTTTCTTTTTCAAGACAGTGTAGGGAGCAGAACAAGAGGATCTACTGAGAGGGGAGCAGTGGAAAAGGCAGTCGAGTTCTGCTGCTCCTTGGCCAGGGATCGAACTTAAGCTGCAGTGGCTGTCAATAGCTTGATAGTGCTGAAACTAACCCCTGCGCCACCAGAGAGGCCCTACATGCATTTGATCAGTTAACAGGATTAATCCCTTTATTTCACAAACAGTGACAACCCAGCATAGGCAAATTAAATGGTTTGTACAAAGTCACAAAATAAGAAATAAAATCCCTCTACCCCCTCACACTGTTGCTTAGGTGAGTATCTAGACCTCAATACAGGGCATGAAGCTAGAAGTCATCCTTCATCCCTGAAATTTAAAAATATTTACTATGTGATATGATTTCTGTGACATTTATGAGACTCATTTTTTCTTGTATTTCCCACACTTTTCATATTCAGGCCATATATGTATGAATTGAATGACTGAATTATTAAGTGAATGAATAATCCACTCTGCTTCTTTTCTGAGTTTAAATTCAAGAAACTATTAGGAGCAACCAGATAGAAAAGAAAATAGGCCACCTTCATCTGCCACTGATTTAAATAAGAATCTTCCAATATTACTTATATTTCACATTGATATATTCATAAAAATTCTTTTGAGGAAAGTGCTACTCTTGTTAGTAAAGTTTTGTTGGTTTTTTATTCACCAGTCTATTTTATACTGTTTAAAAGTTTATTTTCTCCATTTGGTTAACAAAAAATCTGCAGCTTAGTGATTTCAATAGAATAAAGGCTAAAGTATGATTCAAATATATGGGTACTAGCCCTGGTTTTTCCACTTACTAGCCACATTTATGTGCTTCAGATTTCTTACCTTTCAAATTTCAATTATGATATAATTGCTTTTTCTGTACTTCCAAAGTTTTGGTAAGAATGAAGCAAAAGAGCATATGTTGAAATGTGTGCCAGTATGTACAATGATATATAAGAAATATTGCTGATTATAGGCTACCAATTGATTCATTATCGGTGGTTGTTTCAAACTTTTATTCTCTCTCCTACAGTGGGACCTTGTCCATGTTATTGTCTCCACAGGTGGTTTCTAATCCTATTCACTAATCCAAACATTTCATTTATAAAAGGTGTTTCTTTTTGAAGTAGAAACATTTTCTGACTCTAGTATACCCAAAAGTCATTATCTAAAGCATTCATAGATTTTATTCAAGGAATGTCACAGAATTATGACAACAAAGCTCAAAGCAGATCAGTAAAAATACAGACCTGAAAAATACCTAGATATAAAAATATAAGTCTTACAAAGCCGACCTACAAAAATGTCATTGTTCCTAGGACTATGTATGTAACCTATAATAGAGTTGTTGAAGGAAAAGAATTATCACCCAGTTAGAAGCATGGGCTTGGGCATCACATGGACACATTCATTCATTCTGTTGTTCTTTCCTTCATTCCTCATTTACTTAACAAGCATTTTTTTTTTAAGATTTATTTATTTATGCATACAAGAACTAGGGTATAGGCCAGAGACGTAGGGGGCAGGAGGTTAGGGAGAAGTGAGAGGATTCAACAGAGACAGAGAGGGGGGCAGAACAGTCAGATTAACTGAAATACACTACTGAGGGGAGTAGTGGGCGAGATAGGAGAGGTCTGCTGCAGCATGTGGGTCACTCCGTGGCCAGCTGTGGATCAAACTCATGCTGCAGAGGCTGTGGGTAGCTTGATAGCGCTGTGCTTAACCTCTTGCACCACCAGGGAGGCCCTTAACAAGCATTTATTAGCTTCTAATGTATACCATGCCCTACGTTAGAGGCTGAATTTCCAGTGGTGAAATGGATAGAAGTTCAACATTTGCATTGCTTGTAACTAAGGGAGGAAGAAAAGAAATAGACAAACAACTATAACAAATATTGAATTAATTGATTAGTGCTGAAAAATGGTATTACCACAAAAAAAAAACTTGAGAACATAGTAAAAATAATGACTAACTCTGCCTATGGACTTTCAGAAAGCTGCCAGAAAGAAAAGCATTTTAGCTTGGTACAAAATGTGTAGGAGTCTACCAGAATATTTTTTAATGGGAAAGGGCATCTCCAGAGAGAAAAAAACAACTTGTTCACACCAGTGAAGATGTAATAGAACATAGCATACTGGAGACAATGTGAAAATTAGAACAAGTCTTTTTGAAAAATACTTTGGCAGCTTGTTTCAAGATCTATAAAAACACTCTGTCTTTAGAACCAGTAATCCCACATATAAGAATTTATCCTACCAAAAAAAAAAAAGAGAGAAGTGATGTTTATAATAGTAGAGATATGAAGTAGTGATGGATACATTATCTAGGAAAAATACCAAATATTTCTATAAATTAGCTTACTACTTTGACTATTACTGTTAGAATGATACTACTAAAATCCTAAGACAGAAAATATATATGCCTCATATTAAATTATAAAGCAGTACAAAACTAGATCTTTATTATTGTAACTGTTTAAATTATATGCATACAGATAAGAAATGCAAAAGAACCTGAAATGAAACCAAAAGAATAAAATCAACAACTAAAATTTTTGTGATGATGGGATTGTGAATAAAGTTTTTATGGAGTAAATTATTTAATAATTCAGTGATTAATCGTTGACAATTTTATATGTGCTAGCATTGCTAGATCCTCTACTTAAAGAGATGAACTTATCATTTATGTAGTAAATCTTTTAAATTTTAAAGAAAAGTACTGCTACACCTGCATATCTTTGCTAACATAATTAGTCCTCAAGATAATTAGCATCCCTCAAGACCCACCTAGAATGCAACCTATTCCAGGAAACATTTTGAGTCTCTCCATCCCATTGTTCTCCCTAGATTTTTTTCAATCATCTATCCCCCAAAATGAAAGACATGGTGCTTTAGATAATTCAGCATGCCCAAGGCTGGCATCATTGGGCAGTGAGTGGAGATGGCACAGAGATGTATATAGAGTATCTTTCTTATAGTCCAGGGTAACCTACATCAGAATCACCAGACATACATGCCACATATTCAGTTTTTCCCCATCGTCCCTAGGCATTATTATTAAGCAGATCAAGGTGGGGCCAGAAAGTTACTTTATTAACAGACACTCTAATTCCTAGGCACCTGCAATTTGAAAAATCATTCCTGTAAAATATTGAGTCAACATGAAATAAATTCATTGGCTCCCTAGAGTTTTCTCATGGAACATTATACATAACATGAGTGAGAACATCAGTTGAGAACTTCTGTTCATTAATTTTCTTTTGCTGTTATATTCAGTCCCAGATGGCCTTGTCCCCACATCAGTTTCACAATTTTTTAGTGGAAAACATTCACTCCTAATAAGTAAAAATGTGGGTTCCCTATGTGGACTTAGAGTCTCTTATAGCCTTCTAGGCATCTTTTTAAGTCATGCTTGCTTAAAATATCATGGTGTGACCCTTTATGGGGCAGCAGGGAAGTAGGAAGAAAAAAACCTCATACTTTATAATGTCTAATGAATTGTACTCATTGAAAATTAAAGGCTTTTCACATGGTCTATTGATGTGCTTCAGCTAATTTAAGATTTGTATACTTTTTTTATACTCTTTTTTTAACCTCTCTCCCTTCCCCTTCTTTCTTCCACAGACTGATGGTGGACTATGATTTTTTTTTTTTTTTGATGAATGTTTTTTCATCCATCAGCCACCAAAAATATTTGGTCACTGTGTCTGATAAAACAGGGCTTTACTCACAAAATCCTGAGACAATCAGTCTGTTATATTTTACCTAAGGTCTTGAGTTTGAATCAAAGTGAACAATTAGTCATCTTTCCTTGAAATAAAGGAAATGTAGATATGCCAGGAAGCTCTGAAATTTAAAAATTAATTACGATATTGGCAAATAAATCCTAAATAGATTAGTCTGAAAAGAGTATTTTTTTTTTTAGCATTATTACCTTTGACCTCACACTGGCCAAACTAGAAGTCTGTTGGGAAGAAAAAAGCAGCGGAGAATTTCTGCTCAGTTCACTCTTGATTCATCTTCATAAGTCATTGTTACACCTGAAATAGACTGGGGATTTCACTCTGGGTGGATTTATTGTCTTAACCAATTGGGGAAGCTTTAATGTGATTTCAGTGGATTCTGCTTTCATAAAGGAAAACTTACCTATCTGTAGAGTTCTAGAAAGCCATCCTAATAAAATACCCTTAAGTGAAATGAATTTTTAGCATATATGAAAGGACCCTGTCTGAATATCTGTACATTTATGATTTCTTTCTTTTTTAACATTTATATTTTCTGATTGCAGCAATGTATTAGGGACCAAGTCAGTCAAATACCGTATCTATCTGTGGCTATAAAGGGTTCATCCTCTTATTTTAAATGCTACTATTTGCACATTTTTTCCATGCACATTAGTTTTGCTTGCTCAAAAAATGTATTCACCTAAAATACGCTTTGTGCTATAAAATCCAATTTTGGAAACTATCCTTAATGGATAACTCTAAAAAGCACCAATAGTTTTCTTCTCTGCTATGGCACTGCTCTCTGCTCCATTTCCTATCTTGGTGAATATTACTCATTTTATTCCTTAAAAAGGTGGTCCTCATTTCCATTCACTAGAAAAACTATGGCATGGAATTTTCTGGAAAATAATTCTAATTTTAAACTCCATGATCATCCTAAATTTATTAAAGTATGGAGATGGAATGTTTGTTTATAATGTAGACTCTTGAGGTACATCTAAATTAAAGAGAGAAAGTGCCCAGAAATCTGGGTATTAAAATGTTCCTTCTTGGTTTATATGCAGAGGGGACTTTAATAAAGTGCTAGGTAATTCTGATTTTTAAAGAACCATTTAAAGTGTAGTCAGACTTTCAGTTGCTAGCTTCAGAGATCTAGATACTATTTAATCTCTCTAACTTTCAGTATCTTTTATTTTTAAGTTAGTATAACAAATACTTAGCGTACAATATTACTGAATGTTTAGGCAATGGAGTTCTTGTATGTATTTCTACTTTTCATCAAGTTTTTGTTTCTAGAGGTATAATCATTGTAAAAAAAAAAAAACCTAGAAAAAATTAGATTTAGAATATGTGAGATTTTACTTATTTGTAGATAATTTCCTTCCTATATCCAACCTATACTTACAAATACCAAATTAGTGTTTAGTGAGACTTTAGTGGTACTTTACAGTCTCAAACTAGGACTGCCATTATGGGAGAGAAAAAACAGAAATAATTAAAAATTTAAAACTAAGATAACCCACTGTGGTTTTCTTCTGTATCTATTTTTCTGTTCTCTCAAAAAAGTTGACAGTGGTCCAGAATGTTTCCCTATACCACATTCTTTCACAACTGGAGCTACTTCCAGACATATGTCTTGTAAAAGTCACTCATGCATACTCCTTTCCATTCATTATGACTGTGATGCAAATACAGCAAGATAATTTGCATTTTAAAAAATTTCAGCTACTACTCTGTTTCCTCAGATAGGAGAAGACTCAACACTTCCCCCTGTAAATTTCATATCCAATAAAAACCTGTTGTAATATTTTTGGAGGCTTGCATTCTCTTGGATAGCAAAAACTTTCAATTCTTAATCCACCATCAGTGGGGGAGGGGACAGGCTTTGGAGCCATTTGCTGTCTCTTGTTTGAGATTCCCCCCCCCCCCTTCCTCTATGTTTTACTCTGGTTAATAATTATGATTTCCTCCTATCCCTTCATTGTCATTTTCTTCCTCTTCTCACCTTTGGAGTGACCCAGGATTTTTGTTCTTGATCCTCTTCCTCTTCGACATTTAAACTTCCTTCCTAGCCACATTACAACATCTACCTCAAAATATAAAATGCTTTTTAAAAATCTTCTTGTAAATAAGGTGAAAAACCTAGTGTTTGAAACATGGCTTCTTAATCTCAAATCTATTGACAGTTAGGATCAGATAATCCTTTGTTGCAGAACTATTGTGTGTATGGTAGCAGCATTCCTGGTCACTTCCCATTGGATGCCAGTAGCATCTCCTTTGTTATAAAAACCAGACATTGTGAAATGTCCCTTTAGGGGAAAATTCACTCCATAAACTACTGATTTAAAACTAATGTTGTATAAAACTAAAAAAAAAATTAATAATCCAGGTTTATAAGGCTTTGACTAATCTAGCCAATTCACTTTTTTTTTTAATTTTTTTTTTAAGTTCTAGGGGTCTGAATAACAATGATGAAATAATCTATAAACCAAATTCTGGTTTGGGGGTAAAATAAGCTTGTGCCAGACAGGAAAAACAAGAAAATGGATTTTGCTTTGTTTTTAACTTTGCATTATTGGTGAAAATCACGCCTATTATCTTGCCTTTAAAGCAGTAGTAAATGATACTCTAAATGAAGATTCATGTTTAGCTTGTCACTTCTTGCTAATTGCAGCCAACTATGAAAACTGAAGGGGTTATTTTGAAGGGGTTATTTTGAAGGGGTTATTTTGTACTTTGGATAAATAACTAAGTCATTTAATTCTCAGTTCTTCACATTCCTACCTCTAAGAATCAGAGATATTTTAGGTGAATTAGTCACTATAAATTTTAGAATTCTTAATACCAATAAGCTTTTGTCATCTACATTGAGATCAGAGAACTAGAATTTGATGTGGGATTGGATACACTCAACTAAGAATGCTAGATCATTTGTGTGACAGCTCCCATACCTACCCTAACTTACTTATGTTTTAAAAAGTAGGTCACCTTTCCCTCTGTCTCCCCTCAACATTTTGCCAAAGCATCTACCAGTCATGTTTGTTTGTCTAAACCTAAAAGACTGTAGATTCCATAATTTTAATTAATTTTATATTAGAAAAAACTAATATACTCTATGAAAAAAATGTATAAAATGGCACTTAATAAAACTGTCTCTCTCCCACCTTTGAACTCTGTTCTGTTCTTCAAGTTTAGCAGCTACTCAGATATTTTATTCTTTATGGAAATTTCCTCTGTATATGCAATTATATATTTGTGTGCATATGTGTATATAATCTTTAAACAATTTGAAATATCTAATTTTAATTTTTGTTTAAATGAAAACATATCTTAGAGAGATCTTCATATAGGTATGTAGGATCTACCACATTATATTTTACAGCTGCAGGGGCCTCCCTTGGGATGCAAGGGTTAAAGTCTCAGAGCTATCAAGATATCACCAGCCACTGTAGCATGAGTTCAATCCCTGACGAGGGAAATAACCCACAAGGTGCAGCAGACCTTTCCTGTCTCTCCCACTGCTCCCCTCCACAGTGTATTGCAGTCAATTCACCTGTTCTGCTCCCCACTCTCTCTGGTGAATCCTCTCATCACCTGCATTCTGGCCTATACCACAGTTATTGTATGAATAAATAAATAAAAATAAATCTTAAAAAATATTATACAGCTGTAGAGCATCTCAATTGTAAGATCTTAATGAGTACTTAGATGGTTTCTGATTTTTCACTCTTACAATGTGGCCATGAACAGGCTTGATGTTGTTTTTATTACCAGTGTTTTCTTATTGATGAAAAGTGCTCTAAACCTTAAAGAATAACATTTTATTATGTAAGATTATGTTATTATTGAATAATTAAGCCAAATATATAGGGCAGAAAATAATATATATTTTTGAGAACTTGAAAAATAATTTGTTTATGGATAATCAATGTCAAGTCAAAGAAAGAAAGGAAATTTGACCGGTTCAATTTTTCAGGGATGATTTTAAAAAGTAGTGACCCAAATAAAATGAGCTCTGGGATTTCAGCACTCTAAGCTAAGTGGCAATTTACATATGATGGTACACCTATTAGAGTTTATTCTCACACATTTTGTAAGGAATGTTTTGTGACACTACAAGGAGTTAGAATTAATCTTTGAAAAATGCATGGTTCCTGGACAATGAAGAAAAACAAAGAGAAGTTGGGCACTTTTTATGAGATAAATTTCACTCCCAAATATTTTTCAATGTTTCATTTGAGCTTAAAAAGCAAAAATCCATAGTATTATAATTTGAAACATAGCATAGTTCATCACTTGTAAACTTCCCTGTAAGATATAATCATCTGTTACACTGAAGAACTGTGCAGCCTATCTGTTATTACACTATGGCCATTGAAAGCAGGTGTATTTAAGACTATATTTCCATATGCTATTTCAAACCTGTATCTTTTGCTTATCAAGATTAATTTTAAAATTCAGATAAAAGACAGGAAATAAGCCCAAGTTTCTATCAATCACTGGATTAAGCATTTATTCTTTAAGCTTTGGGAAATAGCATTTGCATCCTTTGGTGCTTGCTGGCTTTCATTTTACATGATTGATAAAATGGCATATTTATTGGGACTTAAATCGTTTTTAAAAAGGAACAGTTCTAATTGGCAGAAGAGCATAATAATGTATTTCTTAATGTTGCATAATTGCCCTTACAAAATCATCCCATAAAAATACTCATTATAAATGAGACATTCAAAAAAAAAAAAGTCATTCATTAACTTGGAAATAAAATTATAATTACAATTCTAAAGCTTTGAGGCTATCCTATTAGGAGGGTTGCATGATAATTGCATGGTTTAAGGCTTCTAATTTAATATTAGGTGAAAACATGATAATCATCTGAAGGGAAGCACAGAAGAATTTAAGGATTGCCTTAAACTATGCCAAAAAAGAAAAAAAAGTTATCTGCCTGATGATCACACTGGATTAGGAAGTTATGTAGAGAAAATTCCCTGCGCGTGGAAAAAGGTCTTTATTTGGGTCAGGGGGTTAGAGGGATGTCTGTTCCCAGATGCAGTCCCTGCTGGAGAGCAAATTCAACAGCTGTGACTGCCGAGACTTTTTGAGCTGGGCGCGGGCTGGGCTGTGTACCAACAGCCTCGTCAACTGCAGACGAAACTGCAGCATCCCTTCCTGCAGTAGCGCGTCAGCCATTGGCTCCTCAGTGACACGTGACTGATAGAGCCTTTTCTGTGTCTTTTCTCTCCCATCTGTGTGCAGGGCACTGATAGGCCAGGCTGATGCGCAGGCAATTTATCATCTTGATCTCCCACTGAGTCAGGGAGCTCTCCTGTCACCAGTATTGATTTCAGAGGATGGACTAAATTTCCTAGGATTTCCATTAAGAATTAAGAAAAAAGCTCTAAGCACGCAGGGTAGCCAGACAGACATGGATATGAGATGGCACTGTGAAAACTCGCAGGTAGCTTCTTCTATCACAGCCGGTGCTCAGCACAGCTCAGAACTGCAGCATGCAGGGTTTAAGATACCAGAAGCCTAAGAACAATAATAATGAGAATAAGAATAAACTCTTTTGGATAAACTAATTTTAAGCTTTAAAATATTTCTTGGAGATTTGCATGTCAAATTTATGCACGCTGTATATGGAATGTAGAAAGGTTGTTTTAAATTTTTAAATATACTTAAACCCTGAGCATGGTTGCTTCTAGTTATGTTTGCTGCTTTCTGTGAGCTTCAGAGATTTTTTAGCATGCTTGCGGCAAAAGCAACCAAAAATGGTGTGTGTGTGTGTGTGTGTACATATTTATGTATTAAGTTGATTCAAGTAAAAGCATGAATAAAAGCTGCTTTCAATACTTGCCAGACTGCTTTATTCTTGTTAATGACTTGGTGATAATTTTGCCTAAATATGCTTAGTTTCTGATCATGCATGCTTTTGCGGCAGATTTGGATTTTTGTTGAGAATTTGTAAAGGTGGAATGTTGGAATTAAGTGTTTGTCTTGTACAACAGAAAATTGTATTAGTGATCAATGTTTAATCCTGATGAACTAATGGAAATATTTCATCATGGTAAGATTTGAGTAACTTTTATTTATACTAATTAATTTTGCTTACTGAAAAAAATGCATGTCTGAGATAAATGAACGTGTTTGCATTTATGAGATATAAATTTTGATTATTTCAAAGATAGTAAGATTTCATTTTTTTAAAATGCAGCTGAGGTGAAAGAATTTAGAACATTTCTTGATTTTACTCTGGGGTTGCAGTTTGTGTGTATCTGAGACATCATGTGCATTTTAAATGTGTATGTAAATTCTTTGGGGAGTTATTGATACTCTGCTAGCTAGACCTTATTCTCATGAAGAGGGGAGATGCCTTGGCAATCAAATATTTCCTAGGCCCATGGGAATAAGAACTAGCAGAAGCAAGAGTATGGCCAGATGGGGTTGGCATGTTTGGCAATGAGTGGAGACAATAGGTGGGGGTGGAGCAGATGGAGGACAGAAGGGATTGCATATCAGAAGACAAGGGAGGAGGGGAAGAGTAGAAGAAGCCTGGCCTTTCCTTTCCAACGAACTTCTGATTGTTTCTTTCCCTGTGAGTCAAAAGGTGATGTCTGTTATTACTATTTTTTATTAAATTAGGTAGTCCCTACGCCATAGATTGGGGAAGAAATTCCATAAACAGAAGTTGCTGTAACTTGTTATGAATGATGTACTATCTTGTTTGTTGTTTGTAATCTTTTTTTTTCTGTGCTATATTCAGGAACATAGGAGCAAACTTAAAATTAAGCTGTGCTATCTTTTGAGTTGGTGGTATCTAAACATAAGTACGGCAATGACTACTAAGCCTATTTACTAAACTTTAGATGATACAAGCCAACTATAGGGTTGATTGAGTTTTACCCTAAGTAAGCTTTCAGTTCTGAAAATATGAGAAGCCCATGCTGACTCATCTACTGTTATTTTATATCTAACTTAAAAATACATATTCATTTCTAGAATAACTCTTAAATGTTTTATTTCAGAATTCATTGAATTTATCATAAAAACTGCGTATTTGACAAATGTCCAGTTCAAATTCTGAAATAAAATTAATCTCAGCATCCTCCATCAAATCTTCTGTAACCCAAAAATACAGAAAACTGGATATAACCTTTGTCCAAAAGGTCACAAGAATGGTATAGAATAAAATCAATTTACCTCTGAATTCTATAAGTTTAACGATTCCTTCAAAATTCAAGGCAAACCCAGTTACAATTTCCATTACTAAGTACCATCAAATTTGACCAAATCATGCAGCCAAAATGTAACAAAACCCCATACGTTTAAAAAGTTTAAGATCGCACTATTTGGTCCGTGGGGTACCCATGACCCACTTGATCGATCGTCTAGTCAGAGAACCTCGTGTATGGCATTTCCTTTCTCCAAAGGAAGTTTTGCAGTGTTGCCTATATCCTCTGACTTACTTTTTTGAACCTTGGCTTATGATGAAATTATGATCTAGAAAACAGAATTATAAAAAGAGAATTTTTTATTCCATTTTCTTACTTTTTATACTTTGAGATAAAGTCAAGATAAGTTACTCTGAACATTTATACTAATTTTCACAGAATTGAATATTCAAGTCAATTTCTTGTATGTTCTTCAGTCCTTTTCCAACATTCCGCATTCTTAGAAATAAATGTAAGTGTCCACTCAGCAGCAATGTGCTTCCATTTGGCAAATCCCCACTAATGTTTTTAGAAAGAAATGAAGTCTGGAGCCAGCACTTTGGACATAATATATTTATAGCTTGGAGGACTGATTGATACTCATTAAGCAAGATGACCTAATGATAAAGGATATATTTTCCTTGACTTTGTACAATCAAGGTTGCTTAACAGGCTAAAAGACATATTCTCCTTATGGGCCAAGTGGAATGAAACTGGGAGAGCCCTGAAGTGGTAATTAAATGACTGGTCACAATAGCGTTTAAGCAGAACTGCCAAGCAAATTTTTCACCAAGACATTAACCATAGAAATGCTTACATATTTACAAAGTAATTAGTGATGTAGCTTTGCATATTAAGGATGTTTTGGGTAGTTATGATGAAATGTTACTGTCTGTGTGCCTTCCATATGCTCCTTTAATTTATGAAATGTGCTCATCCCACAGCATCTGGGTGCATTTATAAACTACAAGTGCAATCAATTAACTATATGATGGATGCAGTAAGCAGAATGCTAATTGATGGGAAAAGCCCTCTTTGCTTATACTTCAAATGGGGAAAAACAAAACAAAACAAAACATGTAGCCAAGGACTTGCAGACTTTGTCTACATAAACTTTAAATATTTCAAGAATTAGAGCTACACTCTGCTCATTCATAAAATAATTGAAACAAGATTTCACCCTGTCAATATCTATGCTCTTAAACCTAGTGTTATGAAGCACTAGCAAAATGCATAGGTGAACACTGTTCTGGATATTTCATTATACTTACACATAGTGGTACTTTTTATTATTCCACTTGTCTTTAAATTCCCAATTCTCCTTTTCCAAACTTTAATTTCTCTGCTGCTTTACCTTTCTTTCATTTATGGACTCAAATGACATTTGCACAGAACTCAAGTTTACTAAACATAAATAATAAACTATGTGTTAAATTCACCAGAGTATAATGACAAGTGCTGCTTTATTTATACGTATTCATGTGTATTTAGGTCTTAAATTTATTATTTTCCATTAAAATTACTATAATGACCTGAAAAGATTGATTTTACTTTCTGCTCTGTCATTTACATTTAATTGATAATTGATATTTGAGTCTCCTGAAGGTTCACTTCCCTTATTACTCTGGCACAAAAAATGGAGCCAAACACTTAATTGAATAAATAGGCAATTGCTAGTATGCACATAACTGAAGAGTCACAATATACCAATGAATATCTTTAGAGTATCTTAGCAAATTAAGACAGTATGAGTCCAAACTGAGTAATAAGTCAGCAGAGTTATTGAATATTACCAGTTTGGTTCTTATTACCATGACAAACCAAAACATATAAGAGATTTATTTTCTATTTTTGTATCATAAATTGCACGTGATTATCTCTGTGCATTTCCATTCGCTCTTTAGATTTTCACCTCAGTTTGAATTTATTAACATTAGTAACTATCTCAGAACTGTTTCCCAAAAATCATGTATATTTGCTTTTATTTTTCTGATACATAATAATGGATACTTAACATTAAGCCACAATTTATTTTCTTGACAACAAAAACTTTCAAATTATTTTCTTAATATTTTCCAACAACTATAATATGATGTCTTACATTACTTTAATTATTGCTTAGTTTAAAAGTCAAAAACTACCTATAATGGTAGGGCTATTCACAATATTATTTTAGGAGGCCAAAATAAGCCAGTCTCCCAAAAGAAAGGTTAATCCTGAAATCTGCTCTCACCTTGATTTTTTAAATTTTATTAAAAGATAATGGGTCTTGTAGTCTATCACACTCTTTAAACATATTTGAGATTTTTAAACCAAAATATGAGAATATAAGTTCACAGCCTAGATTTACTAGTAAATTCATGGATACAGTGGTATGGGGAAATGCCTTAACCTGTCTGGCCTCTTTACACTTTTCAAGTTGAAAACTCAGCTAGAGTTTTCAAAGACAGTACCTTCCCAGTCAACCAGGGAAATGAATTTGCTTTTGATGAAAAAGAAAATGTGTGTGTGTGTATATATATATACACACACACACATATATACAGACACACACACAAATGCAGATTACATGCCATATATATATATACATATATATATATATATACCTAGTAAAGTATATACTAAGGCCTCAAAGCACTACTATTTTTTTGTAAGACAAGATTTTGAATAGCATTTTAATTCTTTTGAAATCTCCTTATTTTGGAGTTGCAAGTTGTAAGTATAGCCTCTTTCACCATTCAGTTACCTAAGTGTGAATTATCTACTGAGATGATTATCAGTATTATTATTTCCAACTATATTATTTCCAGTTATCAATAATTCTTGATTATTTTTCAAAGCTTCAAACTAGAGATTGTAATCTTAGATCACTAAGAAAAGGCAACCATGTAACAAGGATTTCCTAGATTTTGGCTTTCTGGTTTTCTACATAGCTAGTGAGATTTCAATTGTAGATGGTGTCGTTTTAAACAGAAGGCTACTGATGCAATATGAAAATAAATACTGACTTTAACCAATCTTTCCTTAATTAACAGTTCCTTTAGAGAAGCATCAAGTCTTTGTAGTAATTTTGGAAGAGAGAGGAGAAATTAATGTGCAGAGATGAAGAATAAAAGTATACACTTGGCTTATTTGAAAGAACATGGTTCAATAATGTGCCATTCAAATGAATATGGTGCATGTTTCATATCTGCAAATATTGCCAATGGGAGAGATATAGGTTGCTTCTTTATGGCTGTGGTGTTTATAGTTTATTCCTTAGACATGTATCTTTATTTAAAGGAAATTACTTTATAAATGCCAGTTTTTTCAACTTATTATGGACTATAAAATTTGATCAGATCTGTATGCTTCACTTAATCTTTGTTTTTTTAAATATTTATGCATACAAGAGCTGGGGTGCAGGCCAGAGGTGTGAGGAGCGGGGACAGGGGTGGTGTGGGTGAGAGGATTAACCAGAGACAGAGTAGGATAAGCATAACAGGCAGATCTACTGAAATCCACTGATGAGGGGAGCAGCGGGCAAGACAGGAGAGGTCTGCTGCATCATGTGGGCCAGCTCCCTGGCCAGGGGTCAAACTCCTGCTACAGTGGCTGAGGATAGTGTCATAGTGCTGAGATTTAACCCCTTGCACCACCAGGATGGGCCTCACTTAATTTTTTTTTTTTTAAGATTTACTTATTTATTTATATAAGCACTGGATACAGTCAGAAGCATGGGAGGGTAAGAAATTCACCAGAACCAGAGCAGGAAACAGAACAGGCAGACTGACGAAACACTGCTGAGGGGAGCAGCGGGCACAATAAGAGAGGTCTGCTCACCATGTGGGACCCCCGCCGGTGGCTGGGATCGAACCGGCACTGAAGTAGCTGCGGGCAGCTTCGCAGCCCAGCGCTCAACCGCTGCGCCACCAGGGGAGGCCTCCTCACTTAATTTTTAAATAAATATTTTACATTGGAATCATCATGCATAGAATTATTGAAAAAATATTATTGAGTTCACTCTTCATCTGGTTTACCCTAATGTTAACATATTATTTAATTAAGTATTGTGCATTTGTCAATGCAAGCAAATTAACATTTTATATGTCCTTACAAAATTTGCTTTTAGAATTTTGTGTCTTAGATGCTACTGAGTGTGGTAAGGCTACTTTTAGAAAATTTCCACATTACTTGGATTCATTTCCACTTGGGGAATCCCCCTCATTGGGCTACCCAGAATTTCCATTAGAAACATTCCATCAACTACTGTGGGAAGAAAGACAATGAAGACAAAAGCAGTCATATTTGTTAATACTTGTTTTTTCTTCCCATACTTTAAAATGTTGATTTTATTCTGAAGTCGATCTCAGAATCTCTTTTCCCCAATCTGTTTCCTTAGAAGTTTATATAATTCCCAGCCCAGGGCACTTTCTTTTCTACTTTTTTTTTTTAGATTTTTATTTTTTTATTTATTTATACAAGCACTGGGTACAGTCAGAAGATGGGAGGGTGAGAGAATTCACCAGAGGCAGAGTGGAGAGCACTGCAGAGCAGTCAGACTGATGAAGTACACTGCTGAGGGGAGCAGCGGGCGGCAGGAGAGGTCTGCGTGCCATGTGGGACCCTCGCCCGGTGGCCGGGTATCAAACCGGCGTGGCAGAAGCTGCAGGGCAGCTTCACAACCCAGTGTTCAACCACTGAGCCACCAGGTAGGCCTCCAGGGCACTTTCATAAACTTCAGCCCTAATTTTGCTCCTGTCCCTAATTCACCTCTAATCCAATCTGTTTCAAAGCAAACAGGATATATTTTGGAATTTATCTAAGTCTAAACATTTGTGAAGACATCATTTAGGAAAAAGTTACTGTTACTGGTGTGATGAAGACCAATGACTATTTTCTGGTACTTGATTTCCTCATTTGAAGGTGAGGGGTTTGCAGTGCTAATACCTTATGATTTTAGAGCATGAATAAATGTAAATTCCCTTTAAAGGAAAAGTGTTCTTAAAATAGAGATTGCTTTTCATCATGTTGAATAGTCATTTCCTCTGAATTTTTAGATGAATTTGCAGCTGGGATTTCTTATGGAATTTTTATTTTGGAGCTAGTGTGAGAATCTTTCCAGTCATGGCTAGCATTAATTAGAGAGGAAAAGCACCTTTCCATTTCCATAATGATTACAGTTCATTAGTATTCTCTGGGAAAAACTGGTAGATTTCAGCAAATTATCAAATTTGGAATCCTAGAAAGCCACACTAGGAGAAGGTACAGAAGAAACAACATCTTTTCATCTCAAGATCATCTTGACAAATGCACACATTTGCATCACACACACAAGCAAAATTCTGTGAACAGAAAGGAAAGGAGCCTCATACTCCTGTTCTTCCTGTATTCCAAATCCTCCACCTTTGCTAAGAGACCTTCAAATTATTTCAAAGATGTTTTTCATACAATGCATGCCAAAAGATCTAAATTATTCATTGTAAGTGAACATATTTATTATCATGTGTCAAGGAACTCTGATTCCCACTCTTGTACTCCTAATAAGAACCCTGTGGTATAGGATCACAGGCTGAATCTACTAAATCATTACCCACGTGAATGCTGTGCCTACCATGTGTATTTTTAGGTTTATATCAATGAATATTTTATAAAGTGCTACATATCATGGACTAAAAGTCCTTCATCCCCAAATGAGTCTGATTCTTCTCTAAAAAAGAAAGTGCACTGTGACTTTTAATGGAAGTAGGAAGGAAATTAGGTGACATAATCAATCAAGTAAAGATTTATTTGAAAAATTAATGTCAAATGAAATCCTCACAGAACAGGAATTTGTAGACCTTTTTTTCCTATAAATGTGAAGAAGAAAGTGAGTCTATACTGGCAACAAAGATTAGATGTATAGGAAATTATTTTTTGGATGTATAAAAGCTAATATGATTTATAATTGTCTATAGTAATTGTAAATTTTTAATAAAGATTTTTTATGTATGCATACAAGAACTGGGGTAGAGGCCAGAGGTGCATGGAGTGAGAGGATTCACCAGAGACAGAGTAGGGAGCAGAACAAGCAGAATGACTGAAAATACACTGCTGAGGGGAGCAGTGGGTGATACAGGAGAGGTCTGCTGTGCTATGTGGATTAGCTCCCTGGCTCAGGATCAAACCTGTGCTGTAGTAACTAGCCATAGCTTGATAAGCACTGTCTTTAAGCTATGCCACCAGGGAGGCCCAATTGGAAATCTTTAAGAGGGAAATATTACTGGCTACAAAGAAATAAAATTAGGACTGTGAATTTTATAATTTCAAGAATTCTTTTTTTTTCATTTAAATATTTTATTTTATATAATTCTTATATCTTTTTTCATTTTTGCACAATGTATGCATTTTCATTTGGGTTATATTCCCCATACAATTGCACCTCCCCCCTTATTTTGACTCTAGTCCTTCCTTTCCCCACCCCCTAATTTCAAGAATTATTAATGAATGTAAAGATATAGTGATTATATTTTTAGTTTCTAGTTTTTTTTTTTCTATTTGTTGTCAGCATCAAAACACAGATTTTACTACATGATCAGCATTTGTGAATGCCTTGGGAAACCAGAACTTTTAAAGTACAAATTTGCATGTGCAGTAGAAGCTTTGCTTTTAATATAATCTTATAATGATAGATTTGACTTCCAAAACATAGCTTGAAACACTTTGGCTTTAACATATTCCCTAGACCCAACAAAGTTTAAGAAGCATTGTGGCACTGTGGCACTAGGGAGGGCGAAGAAGCGTAAGGTGTAATGAAGTGTGGCGACCACACATTGCCTGCCAGCTCTTTTCATTAGGCCACATGAACTTCTATCACAACAACTCTGGAACATGTGGCCAGTTTACCACCCTTAGTGTCTTTCTTGGTTAATCACCAATTATGTATTTTATTGTTTAATTGGGGATATTTCTTCTTACTATTTCTTTTAATTGGCCAAAAAGAGGTAGAATTTAACTCTGGAAAAATTATGCATGAGCTCTGAAGGATTTTCATCAGATAACTCACCATTATTTGACCAGTTTAAATAAAAGACTGAATAGAAACTGGGTCTCTATTTGTTTTACAATCTATTGTTTGGTGAAAGATGTTTAATAACAAAAAAAAAAATCCTCTGTTAGGAACTTTTCTGTTCTGTGTTTTAAGGTTTGGTGTTTTAAGACAAGTGAGGTGTTTGCTGCCAGAAAAGAATAAATCCTGGAAGAAGAAAGATACATTTTAGTTACTAGTCCTGGGACTGAGCTGGTTTGATGGATTACCTTATTTTATTACTTTATTATTATAATGCCTCCTTCTCTTAAGCCCTTTCTAGAATTTTGAAGCCAAGACCTATATACCATCTCACTGGGTGAGATATTAATCCCACTTTCTAAGTTTGAAATGCTTCTATCATTGGCCTCATTTGCAAAATGGACTGAGACACCCTGCCACTATCTAAACACAAGTGAAGGAAGCTTTTTCTTTTTCCTTCTGCTCGTTCCTGTTTGCTTTGCCTGTTTTTTCTACTTTGCCTCCATAAGAAGTCTGCTACTGGCATCTGCTACTTTTTTTGCCCCATTTGTGCACTTAAGAAGCAAATTTTGAAACCAACATCTGCTGTAAAATTGCTGTCACAAGCCATTATTTTCAGATTTCACTGAGGTGAAGAGAATCCACTGAATTCAGTGACATTGAGAGGCAATATATTGAGCACATAATAGGATTCTGCAGATTTTTAGGAGTGAAAAGTAAGATTACTCAGCATAGAAGTAAACAATTGGGCGGAAACTCTAATGTCTTCAAGATACTCAATATTTAGTTTTCAATAAGTTCCTGACTCTTCCTTTTTCACTTTGTTGATTTTATTTTGTTTTATAATTATTTTGTTTTCATATTCCCTTTTATATCAAGGGCACACAATTCATTATTGCTTTAGTTAATGGTGTCAGTCCTTCAGATTCACTATTCAAGGATAAATGACAGAAGAGTCAGTAAAAATGGTGTCATTGGTCACAATGTCATGAGGCCATATCTCTCCTTTGAGTCGTGGTGAAATACTCATGTTCTAAGTACCTTAAAACCACTAACTGTTTAAGGTTCTAAGTATTTTAAACCACTAACTATTTAAGGCAGCCACTATCACTTTTGACTAAAAATGTGATATTTCAGAAATCAAAGATTATTATATTCACTTGTAAATGCAAGTATTATATATTTACATATTTCTTATTTTTTTTTTTATTTTGAAATTATTACAGATTAACAGAAAATGAAAATACTGGAGATTCCCTGTTCCCTCTACCGAACCATCCCTTTTATTAACATCTTGCTTCACTGTAGTCAAATATCAAAATCAGAATATAAATATGATGTAAATCATAAAACATTCAAATTCCAACAGTAGCACATAAGCTTTGTTTGTATGTGTAGTTCTATGCAGTTTTATCACATATGTAGGTTCTTATAATGACCACCATAATCAGGATACTATTACCACAAGATACCTTTGTGTTATCCCTGATTATTACATTTTAAAGAGACTTGAGTGGTTATCTCCCTAAATTAACTATAATGGGATGGGGCATGATTTTTCCCAGATCAGTGGTTTAGGTAATAATTGAATTTCTACTCAAATCTCAGATTGTTATACCCTACCCTAGACCAATTTTAGGTATCCCACTTAACATTCTCAATTTATAAAGCAGACAGTTGATGTTCCATGTCAGGTAGGGGAGAGTTTCCCTTTACCCCTTTTAATCCTTTTAGCTCATCTAATAATTACTGACACAAGGCAGATTAAAAAGAGGAACAAAAGACCAATTTAATTTCATGTATATAAGATGTCATTTGAATAAGGGACCATGATGTGTACAAAGTGACATGCTTATAGACATGTTAGACAGAGACAATAAATTTGTGAGTAATTGATAGTAAAAGGAAATTTAGACCTCAATTTAGTAAGGGATTTAGTAGAGTTTATTTACACCAGAAAAACAGAACCTGAAAACCTTGTGCTGAGATGTCTCCTTTCCTCCTGAGGCAGAGGGGCATCATTTATATGGAAGAGTTATTTGTTTATTTTAGGAGACAGGGAACTCTAGACTATATTCATCAGCTATTTCTGGGACAACTTTAATTAAAAATAGTCAGTATACCACTTTGGCATATCTTGGGATAGCCTTCCCTGAATCCTGACATCCACAAATTTAAAGAGAAGAGAAATGAAGCAAACAAAAATTTTTAATAGTTGACCAATTTCCTCACAGTTCTAGATTTAAAAAAAAATATGATATCTGTATTTTCATTCTACATCCATAACATGTTTGGGGAATATTACCATCAAAATAGGACCATGAGATTTGTATTTCAAGATTACCAAACATATGGTGGAGGTAATTCATGTCACAGGGATTCAACATTGTTTCTAAAGAAGTCGGTAGTGATCTGTAAAGGAGCCAGATATTTAGCTTCAAATTATATAAACAGTACTCTCCACCCAAAGACTTAGCTGCCTGTCCCCTCCCAATCACATGCAAATACATCAGATACTTTATTTTCCTTCTTTAGTTTGTCCTTAATGCCCTTTAATTATTTCTCATACAACTGTTGCAGTAACATTGAGGGGATTTGGATGCTGGGAAGTCACATGATGGGGTCTGATCCATTCACCTGTTCCATATCCATGTTGGTGCCATTTCACCTTTAGGAATTTATTTAGTTACAGAAGAGTAGTCCGGTAATTATTTGAAAAGAGTGTGAAGCTAAAGACTTTTTTACTATATCAGCATCATAGAAATTACAGATGTAAAAGACCCATTAGCTGATTTGCCCTATTTCCATAGAAATTGCAGCAAACATTTTTCAAAAGACCTAATCTATTTTTGTTTAAAATAAATGGGAACTCAGTGTAGATTCTTGTTAGAGCTTGAAACTGCTGATTGTTGTTTTTTCTGGGTTGTTTTTCTTTTTAGATCCACTTGACAGTTTGCATAGCTAATTATTGTGTTCTCATTTGTTTAATTCCTGCATTGCTGTAGGCTTTTTAGATAGGGGGAGGGGAGGGGAGTGCTTCTGCAGTTTTAATGTACATCAACAAGCTGTTAGGTCAAGTGAGAGGGTAGAAAGACTGTGTGTGTGTGTGTGTGTGTGTGTGTGTGTTGGAAGATGGGTAAAAATTTAAGCAGCAAAGTGAATTTTGCTGCTAGGCTTTCCTTGGTCTCTAATAACACTTTTGTTCATGGTTTTGTCAGTAACCACATGCAGGCAATAGTGGGGTCCCTTGTGGCCTCATTGTATGTAGGGCACTTTGTATCATGATGGATCATTTGCAGCAGAAGCTTTTGCGTAATAAAACTGAAGAATATTCACTCTTACATATCTCTATTTTTCTTGCTGGTGAATGAATGTTTTAAAAATATTGACTTCATTTGCATAATGCTAATTTTATATGGAAAAAGCCTTGTAATTTGGAGAGAAATTGTTATGAATTATTTTGATAGCAAATAGCTTTAAAACTTTCCAATTTTAGTGTTCCTTGGATTCCATTTATGGGAAAAATGCTTTTGTCAAGAATCACTGCTTTTATTGCCAATGAATCATGAGTCTATTGTGCAGGTTTGGAAATTTAGAAGCATCAACTGAACCATTTAAGAAAAATTGAGATAGTGATGGCTCAAGTGAGATAAAATGATGTCTTTTATATATCTTTTTATTGTTCATGGTGGTGGTGGTGCTTTTTGAGGAGGAGGGAATTTAATGACTAGAATTATGCATGTTAATAATTCTTTCCTACATCATCATAAAATGGGACCCTTTTAAAAAGAAACCCCAAAAATCACTAGTTTGAAAATTTGCTTTAATAGAGCCTGCCTAAATAATTATAATGCTTCTTGAAAGACATATTCATTTTTTTTTTCATTGTTACAGCCTGGACTTTTCATTATTTAATTTTACAGTGAAGGAAACTGAAGCATATGGAATTAACTCCTCCAAGGTTACCTAGGTGTTATGTCTTTGTTAAAATGGAGGGGTAAGATAAACAACATGGATTACATTGGGAGACACATTTTTGAGTGAAATACAAAATGAGGAGTGGCACGTACATTGTCACACTTGCATAAAGTACAAAAACATAGAATGTATGCATGTGACATATTCATTTTTATGAGGAAATTGATGCAAAATTCAGTAGAAGATTCTTCTATCTATTTCATATTGGGAATGCAAGTCTATATTTGCAACAGTGGTGAAAATTATTTTTGTTGGATTTATGTGTATTTCTTCCTTTAGAGCAGACAAACTGGTGAGATTGGCCAGCCAAGAGCAGATAATGAGTGATTAGATCTCCATAATTGCGGAAATAAATAGACAATAGATAGAATGATAGATAGACAGACAGACAGATAGATAGATAGATGGAACTTTGTGGTTTCTGGTTGCTATAAGCAACAGAGACAATTATTTCTAAACCTTTCAAGACACAATGACTGGCAAACATTGTGTGTCTAGTGATTTGAACCTCCATATATGAACTCAGTTGAATGCTTGAGAGCTAAGATGAAACTTGTACACATTCTTGCAAACCATTGCCATGGCAACATATTTAAAATTTCCAAGGTCTGTCTCCCTTGAGTTTGCACCTGCAGTTAGCTTATTGTGAAACAAAAAAGAAGGCTTTCCAACTTGAAAATGCTTTGGAATGGTTGAAAGTATGTTTTGAAATAAAGTGGAGCTTAAAAGTTGAAAAGCAAAATAGAACATTCACGGGGAAAGTACATTTGCATTCTTTATGCAACAGTTGATTCCCCCCCCACCTTCATTCTAGACAAGGACAAATGGGGATGTTCTAAATATTGTGGTTATTAGAAAATTGGGATTTGCCCAATTTAATGAGAAGCATGCTTCTTCCTGGTAGGCTAGTGGTAACATATGTACATGTCTTGGATAGTAATAATGAAGGCTAGAATAGCTAACATTAATTTAGGGTTTATTATGTGGCAGGAACAATGTTAAGCATATCATCAATCATGGTTTAATTAGTTCTTACAACCGTACTGCAGAGATTGTCACTGCATTCTTCCAACTTAATAAATGAGAACTAAATAAATCACCCAAGTTTCTATCAGCTTCAGATTTAAACTCACATCTGACTCCTATGGGCCATATGTGCACCAGATCACTGGGAGCAGTGTTTCAAGATCCCATAACCAGTATTAGCACTCATTTTATCAAGTCAAGTGCCAGTTTCTGGAAAACGGAAAGTGACTGCCATTAAGAACATCTCTCTCTCTACTCAGTATTCACTGAGTGGATCACTCACTCTGGAGAAATATAACTCAACTCCTCCATGGTAGGGACAGGTCCTTCATATAAGAATAAATAGATGTATCTCCCGGTATTTAAGGCCGACGGCGCTCAATGACACTAAGGTATCCACCTTCTTCACTCTATCACTGCATCCTCCTAGAAAACAGTGGGAACAAAGGAGACTTGGTCTCTATTTGACTAGATTGTGGAATTGTGGAAAATAGAGATTGAGGTATTTTGACTCTAGCTCCAATAAGGTTTTGTAGGGAAGAAAAATCTTTTCTCTACCCTTCTCAGTTCTTAATTGAGCCAGACCTATAAATAAAGACCAGATCAAAAGAAGAAAGAAAAATTCAATTTGTACACACAGGGACGTCACAGAAAAGTTTCAAGAAATGGCCAGAGCACTTTGCTTTTATATCTTTTCAACAAAGAAATAGTGAATTTTGAATGACTGACAGCACAAAAAAATTTGGTTAGGTTTGGGCTCTAATTTAATGGGCTAAACAGAACTAATTTAGATAGGCTAAACAGATCCTATATTCTTTGTGGTGATAATGACATTTTCTTCCCTTCCTGTACAGGGAGGGTATGCTTCATATGGAAGATTTAAATTCCTGCTTCTAGGGAGATAAGATCAAAGTACTGTTTCTTTGTTTCTCAAGTAACTTTAATTCAGAAATCAATATGTCACTTTGGCATATTTGGGAGCAACCTGCCCTGAGAGTTTCATGGACTTATTGAAATAAAAACTTACTTGAGAATTAATACAGTAAAAATATTACTGGGTTGGACACTTACAAATAAATACACTACCTTCATAAAGACCTACGCATGTTGAGGAAATGAATAGATCGTGTTCATGTTAAGGTATGAGCCTTGACAGAGCGCTCTAAAGCTCCTGGCCTTTCTTATTTGCTGCCCCTCTGACCTTTTTTTTTTCCCTATAGTCATTTTTTTTTTTTTATTTCTCAACATAGAAGATCTTATCTGGATTTCCAGTTCAAAGCAGATATGAAGGAGCAAATTGAAGGGGAGAGGTTGTCTGTAATGCCTGGTAGTGATAGACAAGAGTAAAAAGCTAGTTAAAGCGGGCAGCAACTAAAAAGTAAAGGCACATCTTGGGGACCTATGGATCAGGGCAGTGCTGTCTTCTTTGGCATCTTTGATAGTACTGTGTGCAGGTACTGACCATCATAACAATAATGAATAATACTGAACCATTAAGAAATCTGTTTTCTAAACTTTCTGCATACAAGGGTGAAAGGGTTTGGAGTCGAAAAGTAAGCAATGAGAAGTTGATATGCAGTAAAAGAGGTTTTGTTAGAGCAGGAAAGCAGAGGCTGCTATGATCACTGGGTGAAACTATGGGGACATGGTGTCACACCAGAGAGAGTCGCACCCGAGTTGGAGGGGAATGTCTCTTTTATCAGCCCGTTTCAGACAGGTGGGGGAAATGGAGAATTTTCTGGCAGTTTTTTAGCCCTACCACAAGGTTTGATAGTCCAATGTCTTGTGACCGGATGATGGAACGGTTTGACTATGTGGAATTCTTTACAGAAAAACAATCTGACCTCTGTATCAAGAAGGTCACTGATGGGAGGTGGGTTGACTGGTGGGAGGCCTTCCACTGACCTCTGTATCAAGAAGGTCACTCATGGGGGTGGATTAACCAGGAGACCTTTCAAAGGGTATAGTCAATGATACGAAAGTTCACAAAATGACTTTTTTTTGTGAATAGAGGTTTTATTTCTTGCCTGTAATCAATGGGAGTCCTAATAACAAGCATGAAAGAAAGAGAGCAAGAATTGCAGAGTTGTGGGGGGGAAAGAAAAGGCACATCCTAGTACCATCGATGACAACAATAAGGAAACTGTCAGAACTGAGTTGTACTGATGCAAGATTGTAGAGAGAAGAGCTACCCAAGACAGGGGTACCCAATCATTTAGCAATATAAGAGTGTGGTCTTTCTGATCACAGCATTGTTCATGGCAATAAATGCCTGAGTAATGATTCCTAGCATGGGTCATTAGACTAAATAAAACATTCAAATACCTCTGGAAAGTGTTCAGCCACCTTGTCCTTAATATAAGACAGCTGCCAAAATTTCACTTCCAGTATTTGCATTGTGTTCTTATCTGTCCATAGTGGGCTTTGCATGGGTTGCCAAGTACTGTCTGATCTGTCAGCTCCAGGTGAGGCAGGAATGCACTGCTCCCTGGTATACCTCAAAGGCCTTGTTTAAAACTTTCATTAAAACATAGAGAAGAATTGAAAAAGGCAGATCATATTTGAGTGTCGCCTCTTTATCACTTAGGGCCTCTGCACCTGTGTGCACATGACCTCTCAATGCACCTAGGTGTATGTGAAAGATTTGGATAAGGCATTCCTGCATGACTGCCTTAAGACAATGGCCCTCATCACGAGGCAGCCAGGGATGCCTAGGTCGCTGTTGACTGATTGTATGGTCAAGGTACAAGGCAGTCTGAGAGTAGCTTGGAAATTATACCAGGCACCTGCACAGGAAGTACTCCCTGTATATGTGGCCAACATGCCCCCACCTGTTCCCCACAAAATTAATTCCCCTTGAATCCCGTTCCCCATAAAGATGAATATCATTTGTCTCCCCTGGACCCTGCTTCTCCTGCCATTGTCACATAATTAGTCACGTTTGTTCATTACTGCTAATAAAAAGCAAAAGTTCTATTCACTGAGCAGAAGAGTCTTGCCTTGCAAACCTGCTCCACAACTCATTCTTCAACATGTTCCTGGGGACGTGCTGGCGCGTTCTTGATTACCAGATTTGAGAAACTTTGGAAAACAGTAAATTACCCCTGCTGCTATTTTTGGAACTTTTAAACTTTCTTAACTTTCTCATATCTAAAAATGAAACTGGAAGCAAAGAATAGGATATCAACCGGAAGGAGGACCAAAAGATCAGAATCTACACCTGAGCCCAATACTGAATGGTATAATGATTTGATAACTGCGAATTTCAACTTGCTAGTTTAGGGTTCCCACTTTTTGCTATAAAGGAACTGGAACAAACAACTCAGTCCCTAAACTCTGAAATAAAAACCATTTGATGAGTTTTTATCAACATTGAGTTACAGCATTCAGCTAGAAGAGAAGCTTCTTGGCTTTTCAATATGTTGATGATGTGCTGTTATTAAAGGTGTTTTTTTTTTAATGCTCTCATGTTATATCCTTTTTTATAGGATGTTTAAACATGACCATGTGAATTTTAAGTCAGGAAATTGCACTTACTTTGTAAAGGTAGTATTAGTGTCTACAGAACTCAAGAGTCTATTGCTATGAATAAACATTTCCTTCCAGGTTGCAGGGAGCACAAAGTTAAAATGTATACAGAACCAACTGTGTCTACATTATAAATCCTCGCAATATGTCTTTTAAGTGCCAGACATTGCTGGACACAATGTGTCTATCTATCCCTAGAGAATTTAATCTTCATAATAATCCTGAAAAATAGGTACAAATGACTTTATTTTTACATAGAAAGAGATCTGGAGAAACTATATATAACTTGTCCAAAGTCACATAGCTAATAATTGGCAGAGCTAGGATTTAAACCCAGTCCATCTGGCTCTAACACTGGTGTTCCTTCTTGGCCCCCTGGTCAAAAAGCAGCTTCCTGGCTTATTTTGCTGAGCATGATCCCTTCCAGCTCCATCCATGTTGCTGCAAATTGCATGAGTTTATCTTTTTTTGATTGCTGAGTAATATTCCATTATGTATATGTACCATATCTTCTTGATCCAGTCATCTATTTTTGAGCATTTGGGTTGTTTCCAAAACTTAGCTATTGTAAATAGTGCTGCTATAAACATAGGGGTGCAGGAGCCCTTTGGAATTAATGTTTCTGTGCCTTTTGGGTAAATACCTAGGAGTGGAATTGCTGGATCATATGGAAGCTCTATGTTTAGTAGGTCAAGAAATCTCCACACAGCTCTCCATAGTGGTTGGACCAGTTTGCACTCCCACCAGCAGTGCAGGAGAGTTGCTTTTTCTCCACATCTTCGCCAACATTTGTTGTTGCTAGTTTTTTTTAATATGTGCCATTTCACTGGTGTAAAAAAAAAAAAGGCAGTGTCCTACTCATAGAAGGCCATCATTTGTCACACAAGTGACTGAAGTTCTCCAGCCAGTTCAAGATAGGAAAGTCAGCTTACTTAACATTTATCTTAACTTCAACAGTCCCAAGCCACCTCTCTTCGGATCACTTTGAAGACTTTAGGAACTATTAAAAACTGCCAGTTTTCTCCCATCCACAAATATGTGGCAGATTGCCCCAATAGAATGTGGACACATTATTAATTTAAATTAGAGTACTAAAAGTCAAGTATCAGCACTCATGATATTTTAGATCAAACCGATAGCTATGCACAGAACACCTTCCTTGTACCAGGAGATATTTTATCAGGGCAAAAAGGTTATCTCTTGCATCATAAATTTATTCTCATAGAAATATTTTCAGATTTCTTTGACTCATGAAGTCATATAATAATTCCAGTGGTATATAATTTACAGGTGAGCCCAAAGTGGTATCATGTATTGACTGGAATCAAGCAGCATTTATTCTCTAGACTTTTCTTTCTTCCTATGTGAGTTCCTCTTTCTTTCTGTGATGTATGGGGCTTGGGATACCACAAATGAAATATAAAGGACAAAAAATGAAAGCAAAAAGAAAAAGAAGGGTGATAAGTATCAGCACCATTTCTTAGTTGTGAAAATGTTAGAGCACCATTTGCTGCAAAATGAATAGTGATAGTAGTGGTCACATTTTCCAGAGGAGTTAACATGAATATGCTTCTTCTTGCTTTTGAAATTGAAACCATTTCCAATCAGCTAGTGGGGAAAGTATCAAATATTGAACAGCCCTAGTTCTGACTATCTCCTGTATTTGGAAAGATCATTATAAATGTCTGAGCTGTTCTTTTGTTTCCAGTTTCATTGACATGCCATTGACATGTAATCTTAGGGTTATTACTTTGTCTTATGCAATAAGGTATTTTTTTATGTTGGATTTATTTTCCCTATTGAATTTATTACATGCTTCTTATTATACTGGCTGGAATAATTTCTGATTCATTAAATGTGTATTTTTTTCAGTGTCACTAATATACTAGGTGCTATACCAGGCACAGCTGATACAATGTTGAGTGTATAGTGTAAATGATTACTTAAAAAAAGAAGAGCTAAAGATTAATTGTCATAAAAAAATAATACTTTCAAGTCACGAAAAATGGGTCTGAAAAATATATTTTTTATTCCTAGTCTGTATACCTTCATATTAATCAGAGGTATTCAAATGTGATTGTGAATGAACAAATGAACTAATGATGAGTAAGTCCATGGAGGTATCAATTGATACTCATTTGATGAATGCATGTTGTCCTGAACCTGTTTCCTTCTCAGCAACTATCTGAATTGATAGTTGCTCTCCACCAACCCTCACCTTCGCGCAATTTATTTCAGGAAAACGATAAAACTTTCAGTTAAATGTTGAAGGAAAGCATTATAAATGCATAGTTTCTCTTTAATCAAATTAAAGTACTCATAATGTAAGACTATCACAGTAGAGTTCCTGGGAGACAAGAAGAATTGGGGAAATATTACACAGGGAAAAGCCCTCAGTAATTGTCAACTAATTTTTTTTCCAGTCCTTTCTATAAAATAGGCTATATCTTATTGCTTTCTCAAAAGACAGGAATACTTCATGAAAGTAGGCAGACCAACTTTATTGCAAGACATTTTTAGCTTTTCCTTCCTTGTAACTTCCAGTCATTCTCTTCAAACGGTAATGTCACTTTTTGCTATTTTTCTACCATAAATTTTCAGCCATGAGGTATAATGTGGAAACCAGTTATAAGGTTCATTGTCACTTCTAGATTTGTTAGAAGGCAGATAAAATCTATGTAAAAGTAGATGTTTGCTACAGTTCTTTATCACCCATCTTGGGAGTTAAAATACTGGAAAATTATACTTGTTCACTCTTATTTTGAGATTTAATGAGCTGTTATAAATGAGCAATTGTGACAAACATACAGCTAAATGCAGTGAGCTTAGAGAGATGATCTTCAGTAATAAGATTACTTGAATGATTCTGGCAAATTCTAGTGTCATGTAATATTTTTTCAATTTTTAAGAATAATTCATTAGTCTTAACTATATTAGCTCCATTTCACAATCATAATTATTTTCATGAAATGCTTTTACTTAAATAAAGCGACTTAGAGAAGATAAGCCCTCATTTTAGTGTAATGATGATTTTTTCCCATTTAATTGATGTATAATTTATGAAAAAAGTATATATATTTTACATATCGTGTTATACATATAGTATATATGTATACATATACACACACATTGTGAGATAATCACAATCAATGGTGATGACATCTTAAATCAACTCTATCAAACTCATTTGACAAATGTTCTGGTGGTATAAAATGTAGACATGAATTATTCCAAAGAAGATATGAAAAAAAGTAAATATTCCTAAGCACTTTAAAATGTTTAGATTTGAATATAATTTGAAAGAGAAAATTCCTACACTATCCTAATGCACAAAGAAAATATGCTTAGTATACTAAGTTAATTAGCATATTGTTAACTCATGCAGAAGATGCACAGTCATTGGTAAAGTCATGTCATAATTACAGATACAATTACTGCAATAGGAGCATTGTACCCCAGAGATCACACTTGGACAGTCTTCTCCTCCCCTTACTTCCTGCCCCTTCTCACTCCCTCTATCTTTTAATTACCAGTATTTACTAAGTAACCTGTTTTTCCTGTTTATCTGTTCATTTAGATATTTCAGATAAAACAGGGCATAAGTTATCAATAAACTCTGGATGTGGAGATAAAATAAATCAGGTTTTCACAATCTTCTAAGTCCCAGGAACGTGAATAAGGAAGAAAATTTAGAAAAAGAGCTCTATTGTCCCTGTGTCTGTGCAATAAATCTCCAGGAAATCTGGAGAGGGAATCACAGGGCCACACATGCTTTGACATTTTCTATATTGTAGATTGTCCGTGAGATTCATGCATGTGTTCCAAGTAAACAATTCTGAAATGAACCTACTCTGATATAGAAGGGAGAAGCCCAAGAGTATTAGCATTTCAGTGAGGGACCAGTTGGAGGAAAGAGGAATTTAAGATACAAACATGAAATTTGTTCTGTTAAGTAGATAGTTGAGTGCCCTCTTAAACTATTCCTTAGAATGGTTCTTTTCTATTGTCATGCAAGGATCAAAAATAACACCTTATTAATTGTAACGATAACTTACATAAATGCTACATCATGGAAGCTTTCATATTTCCAAATTATTTTCGCATATACCAGATTTGATTCCCATATCAGTGTGAGATAGAGAAGTTATGATTCACATATACAAATGATTACATAGACATATGTATATTCACATATACAGTATATATTTTAGTCTGTGGTGTGTATATTCACATATATGACAGATTTTCATATGTATCATTGAGAACCCAGAAATTGGTTTAATAGCCTTTTGAGAGCCAGACTGAAACTTGATTTCTGGACTAGGATGTATTTTTTTCCTTAGTGATCGATATATTACAACTTGAACTGAAATGGAGCAACAATGCAATGTTTCAAATATGTTAATGAACCAAGGGATGCAGCATAAGAAATGAAGCAATTTGATATGGAAGCTTGGAGTCCTAGTTTAACTATAACCAAGATGGGATCTTCTTAGTGTACAAACAACATTGCATGGTAGCCTCTCAGCTAACATTTACTTTCAGTTACTGCTGGATAGAAATACTCATGGAGGTGCTTCTTGGATATTGGCTAATTTGGGGGAGCTAAGTATAGAACCATGCATTTACTCAGATTGCTGATCAAAAACAATCATAAAATAAACTTTCAGTAAACTAATTCATCATCAATGCCAACTCTATTCCTATTTCTTGCTGTCCCATCCTCCAAGCATTGTGTGGGATAAAAGTTCTGTCTTCCCAGGTTAAAGCTCTATCAACAGGTCAGTGGTTAGTTTAGGCTACTACACTGTAGCTGAGATATGTTCTTAATGACTGTGGTCCTTCTAAACCTTTAATACGGAACCTCTAGTTTTAGGGTCATCATGTGAATAGACTGCCCTCATCAATGAATGTACATCAAAATTTATATCTGCAGAAACAACTGGTATCACTAATAAATAATCACTGCCATTTATTTTGTTCCCTGAGATGTAATAAGAGATAATTTGACAAAATACTCATGATGATTGTTATGTGAGAGAGACAAAGATAAATATCTCATTAGCACTTATATTGTGAAAACAGTAGTTAATAAGGACTTTGAAAGTTGGAAGGCTTTTAATCAGTAGCTTAATGAGGAGAGAGTTCATTCAATTAAGTTTTAGCCAATAGGAACTATAATTTTAAAGTCAAAGAGGAAGGGGAGAAATAAGTAGTAAAAGATTCAATATTTTACATTGTCTTTCTGTTCCCAATAATTTAATTATGCATATATATATGCAGAGACAAGAGGCAAGATGTTTAAAGTCTTTTAAGAAATAATTTTTAAAAAGACTATTACAAGTAAAGAAATTTCATTTTAAAAATAACTATATTTTTATAGTTATTGAATTTTTGTAACTGAATTTAAAAATGAAACACCAGTCTTCTTTTGTTTCCTTTTTAGTGTCATCTAGTATACTGCCATATAAAGCAATGCAGTGCCTGTGTACATATGCTCCCCATATATGTATGTGGTTTATTCATGACTATTTTAGTGGTCATTTATCAAAAATACAGTACTCTTGTCTTGTCATCTTCAAACTTGTTTGGAATTTATTTCAGCATTGATCTTTTTTTTTTTTAATAGAAGATCTCTTTTTTATTTTTAATTTATTTATTTATACAAGCACCGGGTACAGTCAGAAGCGCGGGAGGGTGAGAGAATTCACCAGAGCCAGAGCGGGGAACAGAACAGGTAGACCGACGAAATACACTGCTGAGGGGGAGCAGGGGGCAGCAAGAGAGTTCTGTGCGCCATGTGGGACCCTTGTCAGTGGCCGGGGATCGAACCAGAGCTGCAGAGGCAGTCCAGCGCTCAACCACTGAGCCACCAGGGAAGGCCCTCAGCATTGATCTTTATGAATTACACCAACTTCTTTAGAGGGCAAGATGGTTTGGGTTGAATGGAGGGACGGATGAGTGAGTGGGTAGTTAGATGAATGGATGGATAGCAGGATAAATGAATGAATAGGGAGATATCATTTGTGATAAGAAGCAATCACTGTCTCCTAAAGATCACAGTAATCTCATACCTTTGCCATTATTTAGCAGTATCATTCTGGTCATTCCAAAACATTTAATTCTCTAACTTCAGTTTTCTGATTTGTAAAATGAAGAGCTTAGACTAAGGACAGGCTAAGTACCAAAAGACATATATAAATACTTCTCTAAAACATGGTTTAATTCCCTTATGTGTTAGATGCCAACAATGAAAGTGTGTAATTTGGAGGCATTTTAGTTGAGACTATGTATCACTGATTGGCGTTTTAGAATTATAAAATGTTTTGGCTTCATTACCACTAAGGATTTTCGGTTCAACCGGTGTGACTAATTAGTCCATTCAGTCACAATAGTTGGACTAGAGATTCATATTGACACAGTTAGAAACCTAGATTTGCATTGTAAACATCTGTCAGTATTTAATTTGGAAAGAGCCAAATGTATTTCAGAAAGTGCTTTGTACAAAAGGAGAACAAATAGGAAACATATTTGATCACCTGCATATTCTAAGTTTCCTTTTAGCACCTCCACTCCACTGCCTTTTCTTTTAAGGTCTTACACTCCCAAATTCTAATTAGTGGGACTCCAGAATAGATTATTCCAATGGCTTCCTGAAAATTCAAACTTCATTTTTGACTCTTTGTTTTGGCCAGCTCTCCTACATTGCCTTGGCTAAAAATGGAAATGCAACATAAAGAGAGGTGATCAGTAGCTTAAAGAAATATGAAAAAGACGTCTTTTAAAAAACATAAATTTAATTTCAAATTTCCTGATATAAGTTTCTCTTTTGGGTAACTTTGCTAAAACATTGTTCTTTTATTATTATTATTATTATTATTATTATTATTATTATTATTATTAAGCAGGAATACAATTCTTTCTCCATAATTTCCTTTATGTCATTTTTCTATGGCATTATTTCCTCATTCCTGTTTTTTTCCATTGAGTCTTGTCTGTTAGGATGTCCAGTATCAAATGTTGATAAAAATCCATTCTAGAATGAATAAGTCATTGTGATCTCTTTAGGATGATGGAGTTTTTTCTGTTCAACCCACTTTCACTGTTCTGAAACCATTGCATACATTTTAAACAGCCAAGAAAATTTTGAAGAAAATTGAAAGGCTTTCAAGTCTGTCTTTTTCCCAAGCACAGAGCAGATTTATGGTCATTTTTTGTAATAGCCTAAGGCATCAATTGGGAACAAAACATTAAAGAAATGTGAAAGCTGGCTGTTTTTAGGGATATTTAAGCTTTGCCCTAAACATTCATGAATACTGATCTCTACACATTCAAATTGGGTAAATGAGTGTACAAATGTACAAATGGTTATTTTTTTTGTGAACAGGCACTTAACTATAATATTTAGAATAATAGTACCTCCACCTGCATTCTGCATAAGCATGCTATTTATTGGTGACTAATGAGATAATAGAGTAGCATTGTTACTCTTTAAGAAAACTAACCTATTTGAATTGAATTTATTGTTGTTATTTGCATTAATGAGTGACTTGTTCCTCTGCTTTAGAATAGAGTGGACACAATAAGTTATTTGCAGGTAGGAATTAGAATTTATTCCTCACTAGGTAGTGACCGCTTCTTATGCCCTTTAGCAAATACTACGTGTCGATGAGGTGCTTCACATTTATTACCAACAAATTTTTCACTGTTTTCTTTTTATTCATGTTCTGGATCTAAAATTCATCTATTGAATCTCAGTTTACTTTTTTATTTGTATTTGATCAGTGAGCCATATGACAGACATTTTTATATCACATCTACTACTCAGAGAAACTGTCAAGAAATAAAAACAAAAAGTATGATTGAGACAACGGAAAACTACCATAGCATCTATGCAGAGTCTCTAAAGGCCTTTTGCATCTTTAGTTTGTTGATTGACTAAAATTACCAATCTAATGTATTTCTTTATAGATTTGATTTGATAAAATCGACACTGTTTGGGAGTTCTATGTATGCATTCCAGTTGGGCTATTTCTCTGCACTTTTCCTCTGGTGAGATTTATGACTTTCTTCACCTCCTATACACTTCTTGCCCTATCAGTTATCAGGGCAATGTGGTGGGCTTATCTTGGGAATTTGCAACACCAATTCCGAATTCTGTCGATTTTTTTTTTTTCTTTTTGGAGAAACACGCCTAACAATAAATCTTTTCTGGAGAAACTACCATATTCACTTCTGGAACCTAGACATGAATGTTCCATCTTACAGAGCAGCTGCATGTAGATGAAAGTATTAGCAGGAGCAAGTGTCCAGTATGAGATTACTGTGATCTTTAGGAGACTGTGATTGCTTCTTATCACAAATGATATCTCCCTATTCATTCAAGCATATCATGTTGCAGTGAGCACCATGCTCAACCCATCTTGATTCCTTCAGTCTAAATGGCTGTCACAGCAGTTATTGACTAGGTTAAACAGTTTATGCAAGTGAGCAACTTTGCTTGAGTACGTGTATGTTTTTACATTCTATTTGGATTTGTGCCAGGATAGACTATTGCTGTGTTTAGAAACAAATCTTCATTTGTAGTTTTAAGATGAAGCAAGGATTTCTTTGTGGGCCTAAACTTTACAGTGGGCATTCTGTTGCACAGTAGAAATTAGCTCTTCTATTCACAAAGCAGATCTGTCCTGGTAGAGTTTGTTTGTAGGTGTTTTAATGGGAATGTGTTAGTCTTCAGCACAACCGTTTATCATGAGGAATAAAGTCAAGGAACACTGTTCTTAACAGCAATATAATATAGTCTATCTGTCCTCTTACTATATCTTTTGTGCCACACAGATATACAATTATGATGGATCTGTAAAAGTGATAGCATGTTAATATGCAGCATATACCTTCATTAAAGAGGAGGACAGTGGAAGCTTTCTGTGAGGGAGGAAAACAAGAAAAACACTTTAGTGTTTCTCTATTTTCTAACCTGCCAAATGGACTCTATCTAAAAATCCTGAATATTAAATAAATTAATATAACTCATATTATACTTTAAGAACATCCCTTCTGTCCTACACCATCCTGATTATTATTTTCTCCATCTTACTAGTTTGAATTAAGTTTCAGTGCATTTATTTCTTAAATTCCATCTGAGTCATTTTCCCTTTATAGCTCAGGAGTCCTAAATATGTTTAGTTGACATTTTGAACAAGAACAGACATTTGTCATGTGAATGTTCATACCACTATGAATTAGGGAAAATCAGCATGACACATGGCCCCATGACTGGTTAAAAGCACAGTTAGGGACACTTACCTAAATAGGCATTGATGTAAAGCTAATGTTTTTGCTTGATCACTATTTTGTCTCATTCAGCAGGTTGTCTCTTTTTTGAAAAAGGTGATAAACACTAGGGAAAATATACTAAAGAATAGAATTGATTAATGTGACATATCCTTTCAGCCACTCTCAACAGCATGTCATAGAGAGGCAGCTCCAAACATAGAGAATTAAATTTAAATTACACAGCTTTGGCTAGAAAATTCTTCTGTTGTTTCAGTCTCTAAAATGAAATTTGATTTTTTTTTCCCATACATTTGCGCCACTTCCTGATTTTTCATACAGTGATGATTTCTGCCAAGGTATTTATTGATCTGAGATCTTTCTTAACAAGACTATTGTTGGTTTTTAGCTTCTAAAGGAAAAAGATATGAAAAATGAATGCATGCCATTTGTGAAAACATGATGGACTTTGAGGGCATTATGCTAACTGAAACGAAGCAGAAAAAGACAAACACCATATGATCTCACTTACATATGAAATCTAAAAAAAAATCAGGTTCACAGGTACGGATAACAGACTAGTGGTTGCCAGAGTGGGAAGCAAGGTGAATGAGTGAAACGGGGTCAAATGATAAACACTTCAGTTATAAAATAGGACATGGAGGTATAATTGCAACTATGGTTAAAGATACTGTATTGCATTTTGAAAGTTGCTAAAAAAGAGATCTTATAACTTCTCATCACAAGAAAAAAAGTTTGCAACTTTGTTAACTGCATTTAGTGTGGTAATCATTTGCAAGCTATTCAAATACCAAAACATTATACCTTATACCTGAAATTAATACAGTGATATATGGCAATTATTCTCAATTAAAAAAAAAAGTATATCCATCATACCAGGAAAAAATACATCAGAAACTCAAGTTTTACAATGGGGTCATACTTGTATTATGATTTTTCTCTAAGAGCTCTATAGAGGCTACTATTTGTTGTATGACCTTTTTTGTTATTTTAGGTACAGTGTTTTGTGAAAGATAACACTGAGAACATTTTATCATTCTCTGTTGGCTATGAGATTGTTCCAAAAAGGCTATTCAGTGTAGAAAATAGGTCACCTTTTAAAACAAAATTTTGTGTGCCCTAAATGACTTAGTCTGCCTGAAACATTATCCATTGAGTCACACATTTCCCATGAATTGTTTTTAAGAAGCAACTCTTACTTATATTTGATACTTGGCTTCTAATTCAAAATAAGGACCTAGGCAATAAAAGATGCAAGCTTACTTCAACCGTGTACCAATATTACTATGACATAGACCTACATTTGGGATAATTCACATGTACAACTACCAGTTTAACATCTGATATTATATTTTTCAAATATATAATGCAAAACAGATTACATTGGTGCTACATTTGTGAGATAATAATGGCGGTATTGATCATATCACTTTTATGCATTTGCAATGTGGTCTTAATCTAATAACTTTTTGTGTCCCAAATTAATCTTTACAACAGTAGGTATCATTAAGCTTTTCTTTTTGTCACATAAGGAAAATAAGGCACAAAAACATTTTTCAACTTTTATAGCAGGTTCCTCCACTTTCACACTATTAACAATTGTGATCTGTTAAAGTCTTTATTATAGGAGAGTTGTTGTGCATTTTAGGATGGTAAGTAGCATCCCCAGTCTTTACCCAGCAATTAGCAATAAACACTCCCCCACCAGCTGAATTGTGACCACCTAAAATGTCCTCAGATATTGCCAAATGGCCCCCTAAATGGGAGAGGCAAAATGGGGTGCCATTACCTCCTGATGAGAAGCACTAGATTAAAGAATTCATTCATTATCTTCACATTCCTACCACAGCCAACACAACAGCCCTCTGCTGATTTCACCCACAGAATTAAAATCACTGAAAGAAAATGAGATACTCTCTTCTAATTTGGAAATTAATTTTAAAGAATATCCACTGTGGTTGAGAAAATAGTAGCTTTCCACTTGAAGTTCTCACTTGCTCTATAAAAACAGCAGATTATTTGGTGCTCTGAGTAGATTGACACCAATTGGTGTCAGAGTAGATAATCTGCAAAACCTCATGATCAATAACTTGTTATTATCAAGTCAGTTTGGATGTTAACCTGCAGGATGTGTTCATGTCAAAAGGAGGATGGGCTTTGCCTTTTAAAGCTTGTTTTAATGAAGGAAACTTGTGTGACTTTCACACCAACTACTGGTACTTATCACTGACATTAGCAGGTACAATGCCAGGAAAACTTACATTTTGAACTTCCTCTTTTAAAATAACAGCAACATAATGAATGAACCCAATATACCCCAGCTGTCTCAGAGGATTTAGAAGCAGATTAACATGAACCCATCTAAACATACTATATAAATATTTGTATTTACTTAAAGTTGTATTGTGAAATTTTAGCATCTGAATGAATTCTTTATTCTTACGTAATCAAAGACCAGGCACTTAAAATATTTTTAAATCTAGTTTTATCACAAAAACTTATGATTTTTTAATACCACAATTTTAACATTTATGTATTTATAGTTTAATCTCTGACTATATTAGGCACTCTTTTAATGAAAGTAAGTCATATGTCTGCTGTTTCTTTGACTTGGGGCCTATTTTAAATTTTACTTTAATTCCATTTTTAAATAAATACTTCAATGTTCTGGTTCTGAGTATTGTGTAAACAATTGTAATTTCCTTAATCTTTTGCCAGTGTAATGAGAGTTCTGTGTTACCAAATATGATTCAAGCCTACACAATTTTCATGCAATATCTATGCTGAGTTTACTGCTGCTTGTAAGTGGCAGTAAAGAACAACCTTTGGTGCTTATAAATGTGTTGATTATGTGACTAACTGCTCAGATTTACACACTCTGCTTTTTATTATAGTGATAGTTATCTTTTTTTGCTGTAAGTGCAATGAAGCAACTAGAATGGCACAGAGAGAACTGTCACCTCTTCCCTATTTGCTGTAAATTATCATACCCTAAAGAATGTCTTTCATCTATTATGAACCCTTAATGATATAAAGATATAAAATATCTAAATATTACAAAAATGAAAATCACGTGTGAAAGCTCAACACAAAAGGAATTACCTTAAATGGACTATATTTGTTTCCCTTTCTGCATCAGTGAAAGATATTCTCTATTTAATCTCTTTCCTAATAATGACAAGCTATATCTCAAAGACTCATCAAATTCTATCTGGTCCTAAAAGTAAAAGGTTATAGCTGCTCTGCTTTTAGGAACCAAGCACAAGTACTGCATAAAACCTATTGATGCATACATTGTAACACTCAAGGGCTGTAATAAATTTCAAGTCATCTGTATCTGCCTGTTTTTTTGTTTTTTTTTTTTTCAACTTCTGTCAGCTATTGTGTGCAGCTCCTCTGTGCAGCTGAATGGGTAGATATAGCTACAAGTTGATGACCACCATTTCGATATCCTCTTGCAAATTAAACTATAATCAGGTTTTCTCAAATATGCAAATACTTCCATGAGGGATCTAAAATAAGTTGGATATGTAATTCCCATGTTTCTGGAAAGGGGAATGCCAATTTGGTCTCAACTGTCAGGTAAACAGTGTTTTACTTGCTAAGGAAACAAAGTCAAGAGGCTTTAAATTAATCTATTGAATGTTTTCTGATTTTTGGTTTTTCTTTCACAGACCACTGATGACATCCTTGTGGCCTCAGCAGAGTGTCCCAGCGATGATGAGGACATTGACCCCTGTGAGCCGAGCTCAGGTGGGTTAGGTTAGTCGACTTTTTTTCTTACTTTCTTTGTTTTATTCTAAATCTTGTTGCATGCTGTCACCCTTAAAAGAGTCTTACATTTGTGTCTAGATGTCCACCCTATTAAACAATACCTTATTGCCAAATAAGGGTTCTTGCTTTATACATGAATAAAATTTTCCCCATTTATTGAAAAGAATTAAAAAACATAACCCCTCACCAAGTTTATGTATTTAAGAAAAAGCAGTGAGTGTACAAAATAAGACTGGTACCTTTCTGTTCACATTCCTTTAACTCACAACCTAAGTTCTGTACATAAGATATAATGGGTCACCAATAGTAAAATTATAAACCTTAACAGTTGCAGTGAGTTGTGGGAAATATCTGCCCTTTCTACTGACAAAACGCCCCCACTATTCATTCTGCCACTAAATTATCCTCAATAGTATATTTCTGGATTTTTGAAGTGAGAGCACTGTGGCAGTAGTAACACAAACAACAGAAGAGTCCTTGATACACTCAGTAGACAAATATTTGAATCTTGCCCTGTCTCCCTAAAAGTCAAACTTGTGCATTTTAGCACGAGTTGATGCATAATTTCTCCTCCTTCTTTGTGATATAGCATGGCTGAAAAACACGTAGCAATGCTTCCATGTACCCTGTACCATTTAATGGTGGACAGATGTGGTCACTTCATAACATCCTGGGACCTTTTGCCAAGATGATGACTTTGTTTTCCTTGGAATTCTGTGTGTGTGTTAGTTTTTATATGTGCATAAATATATATAATATCTACTTACATATTTAGAACATGCATGTATTACATATGCACTTATGGTTATATAACATGTACATTGTGCATTTGTATTTCATTACATCAGTCTTATCTCGCTGCCTTCTCCTTCCCTTAAATTTCCTCTTTCCCCAATTTTTCTACACTCATGTGCCCAAAAAGAACATTCTATTCTTTATCTGATCTTCTTTGAGATTCTCCAGCATTGGATGCTCATAAAACAAAACCTGGTGTTTAGTTAGACATTCGTGTGTGTGTGTGTTTGTATGTGTTTGTGTTCATATTTAGTTTTGATTTTGTTTTCCCAGTTAGTGTTTTCTTGAGAGCAATCAGTTTTTTCAGTATTTTCCACTATGGTAGCACAGTGCTGAAAGCTGCATAGATTCTTACTAATTACAGTACTTGCCATTTTCCTCTAAGCTGCATCCTCCTTTTATGTCCAGGATCAGGCTGCCATCATCTCTATGTAGAGTCCTCACCTTCCATACCTAGTAAATCCAACCTGAGAACTCTAATTGCACTTAAAATTGATTTTTTTTCTTTCTTCTTGAGCAAGATAAGAGAACTTATTCTTCTAGCTCTTGCTTATATGTCTTATTAACTATTCCTTATAAACTTGTGTAGTCTCTCCCTTTCTTTGGGGACACTGGCCCTGTGAACAGGATGGGGGTGAGGAAAGGAAGTGATGGAATGGGGAGAGGTTGGCATGAAAAAAAATCATGGAGAATTGGACATCCTCTTCTGTTTTTATTCATGTGAGTTTTGTCTGCTTTATTAAATATTATAACACAATGGGGGCTTGTTAATGGTAATACTACAGATAATTTTTCCGCCTCTTTTGTTTACCATTCTTACCACTGTGTGAAGAATCTTATTTCTACTATTTGTAAACTATTATGTCTGTGCTATTTATTCATTAATGTATAGCTTGACACCCCCTCCACACACACACACACACACACACACACACAACTTCTCCATGAAGTAGCAATCCTGTGTGTAAAATTTGATTATTTTCCACTGTAACAAAGTCCATTATCCAAAGCACAGGACACAGCAGCTACTCCCTCTCTCTACTACTCCAGTACTCTTGTACCCAACCTAGTCTAACTCCTCTCCAGTTTTCTCTACTTACTCACTTCCTCCCTTATCCCTCCTCCCTCTTTCAATTCATCAATTCCCCTTAAGACCTAAACTTCATTTTTGTAACTTCAATGGAATCTCTCATTATCGGCCTTTCCTCATCTTATTCTCCTTGTTAATGTGTTGAAAAGGTAGCTCATGAATGGTTTCTCTTTCTATATTTTATTTTTTTCAGTGAGATCTCTTTTCTACACATGCTTTTCTGTCCAATTCTCTATGAATTTATTTTCATGCCCACCTTTAGAGTGGCAGAATTGACTCTGTGCTGTGTGACAGCTTTCTATAAAATTATTTGTTTATATGAAATTTTTTCACTCGCCTCTATCCGTGTGTGTGTATGTGTGTGTGTATATATATATATATATATATATAAAAAACCATACACACACACACACAATTTAGAAGTTTTCGTTTTTATCCTGTTTGAATCTGAATAATATTATAAGTATGCCCTTCTGTAGATTTTTGTTTCTTGCTGTATCAGTGTATTAAATGTACACATTTAATATATGTTTTAAATAGCTTCTTTTTTGTTCCTTTTTTTTACCTTGAATACAACTATAAATGAACAGAAATGATGATATTATTAGACTTTGGAGTGTTATATATATCTTGATAAAATTATTTCAATTATCGGCTGGTCATATTTTGGAAAACATAATTTTCAGAAGAATAACATTGATTTAAATATTCAAAAATGAATATATCTGCTGTATACTGTTGCTAATACTTAAACAGATGAAAGCAGATATTTCTTCAGGGAAATGCCTAATTGCTTTTTCAGGTGGGTTGCCCAAATATTCTGGGTATTTCACACTAAAGTCTTTCAGGCTCCCTGAGATTTTACATATGAAGGTGCTGTAATCATTCTGACCCACCCCCTCTTCAAAAAACAGCTTCTTCTCTGAAAATATACTTTGCTTTTATTTAGGAAGTTTTCAAAAGCTATTAATGACACAAAAAGAAACATCTGCCATCTTCTGGGACACACATTAATTATACCTATTATGAAGGGCTTGACAAATTTGAATTACCATGTGGTTCTACCCAGAACTCTTAGTGAAGAAAGAAGTTGTGTATTTGGTGGATTGTCAGCTTCACCATTGATCAAGTATCACTGAGTCCTACTGCTGTGTAAACTCTCAGAGCAAAGAGAGGGTGTTTATATCTTCATGTCCATTCTACAAAAGGACTTCTTTCATTCTGCCTCAGTTTTTTTTTTTTTTTAAGTTCTTCTTTATGACTATCAGCTTCTTCATCTTTAACATTAAAATATCACATATTTTTCAGGTTTTGGCAAGAATTAACACTGAATTAGAGCATAAATGGCAGCTTTTCTTTCCCCCAAGTCAGTTATATAAAAAAAGAATATTCAAGCTACTTTTTTCCCTTTGACATAATGCTTTACTTTTCCTGGTTGAAAGTTGATGGCAACTGATGAAACCATTCAGGTTTCCTGATGAGAACTGTGCATGTTGAAACTACATCAGGAATAACCACCTGGGTGGGAACACATGGAACTCGATTACACATGATTTCAGCTACACTGTCCTGCATGGTTAGCATTGGATGACAGCTTCACATAGGTATAAACACTATTTCAGAATATTGGAGGGTGGCTGTGCAATTCAGGAGGTGTAATTGAATCCCTCCTCAAAATCGACAGGTAGAAATCTACAGCAGCCATAGGTAACTGGGTCCAGGCCACCATTGCCCTAAAATTCCTGGTTACAGCTGCCTGGACATGTGACATGTGGATGACTTTTTCTTCACACTTTTTCTCAAAAATAACTTTCATTTTCTGTGCTTTCCCCTCAGCCTTGAAATATAGTTCTTAGATTAGATGAACTGATGTTCAGAAAGCATACTGTAGAACAATGCTTTGCTCATAAATGTCATGAGTATTTGTTTTTTGTTAGTATTTGTATTATATAAATATACATAGTTTCCAATACTTTTTATCTATGTACATAATTTTTATAAAACAAGTATCTTTGAAATCATATTCTACACTCACTAGTAAATTAACAAAATGGCCACACTGTAAATTAACTCTTGATTGTATCAGTACATCTTAATCATGAGGCACTCTTCTAAATAGACTCCTTTCTCAAAAGTCTTGAAGAAATTTGAAAAGGTGATTTTTATGTTGATATTTATAAAACTAATAAATAGTCTTCTTTGGTGTGGGGAGATTCCTGATTAATAATTCTAATATGTCTTTTGTTATAAAGAGAACAGGATCAGCTACCTGTTTTCTGGGGTATTTATTAAGGAAGTAATGTTTCATCTTAGATTTAAAATACTGAAAACAATATGTCTATTTGTTAGTGTACAACTAAGAGTTTCCCAGGTACCCCAAATTGTTAACAGGTAAATAGCACAAAGGCAAAGGAAACAGACTCTTAGTGTTGAAGATTTTAAATATAATTGGCATGCATAGAATGAGAGAAAGAAGAATGGATTTCAAGTAACAGTTTTCTAATAAAATTCCAAAAAATTAGCCATTTCCTCATGGGCAAATGCATACCCAAACAGGCTTGACCTGAAGTGGGTCTGCTGAGACCTGAAAACTTGCCTCATGTCTAATGTACCTTCTGCAAAGAACCACAGAAAGGAGTTAAGCACGTCCGAGAGAGCTGGGACAGAAGGAAAGTCTCAAAATTCAAAATATTGCACATAATCCAACATGAGATCAAGATAGCAGCTGCCAAGGAACCAGATAGCCTCCCACATGTCCCACTGAGGTGTTTCTTACAAATATCTCTTCCAGGTGTCTCTATATGACTCTCCTCCATGTGTTTCCACCAAGTGCCTCTTCACATGTCATTTCCCTGCTCCTTCATACCTCCTCTCTTTATATATCCTTCCCTACTGATCCCACTCAGCAAGTCCAGTTCATGGCATAGTAGGACTTGAAATCCAGGACAAGTAAGTAGGGGCTGGAGAAATGGCACTTTTCCCTTTTATGGAGGTATCTGTGTAACATTCTCTTTGTGTATGAGTCTGTGTGCAGGGGTAGCTAATAGGCTGTTGAACCTCTTTTATATCAGTCAGGTCTTTGACAGACTAGAAAAAGAAATGCTCTCTATTGAATGATGAAAAAACCTGGATAGTAGTAGGAGAAGAAAAGGATCATCCATTTCTCTGACAATCTCTTAAACATTAGCTGAGCCAGTGGGGATGAGATTAGCAGTAGAGCCACTAAGAGCATAAGTATTATATCACGTTAAGCAGAGTTTGGGCTATATGAATAATGGCAGACCACATTAATAACTAGTATTTAGTGATAGATTATTCTTTGTTCATCATTGTTCTTAGTACTTTATAAATGATACTCTTTTCATTATTTTACAAAACTATGATGTATTTCCATAACTAAGGTGATTCAGAGAAATTATGCTTAATTTCTTAGAATGCAGAAGATTGTTCTAGAATTCAGGCACCTTGCAAATGTAGGATTAAATTTTTCAAATGTTCATTTAAATAATTCCATGACTGCCATAAATTTAAATTTGATGGCAAAAGGTCCTTTACATGTATTACTGTTCATTAGGCTAAATTTGCTGCAATTACCATGCAATTTTGAGTGGTTTTCCAGTGTGCTATTTTGAGAAAAGATCAAAAGATTTCTATTGAACTGATGGCATTAACCACATTAGGAGTAATGATATGTATATTGAACAAGGTGCATCTTTTCATTAAATAAGTAATCACAATCATTTAAAGGAATATATAACTTATTAAATCATATTTTTAGAAACTGATTAGAAGATAATTTTATGCTACATTTAAATTTGGGTATTTATTATGTAATTATTCAAAAGCAAGTTTAATTAACTCATAATAGCCAGCACATTGCTGTTAAAATGGGTAATTTTGAGCTGCAGCCAGAAAAAACAGCAGTGATGAGTGTTCCATTTTTGGATACACCCAGCAAGTCTCCTGAGTACTAGTCAAGAGCCAGTGCCTGGGGTCCAGCTAATCATGGAAGTGCCGGACAGGGCAGCTAGAGTTGGGGCACTGATGGGCTAGCTGGCTTTCAATGTACAATATGCTAGTGGAGGAAGTGTTTTTGTTACAGGGCAGGGAGAGGGGCACCCCAGAGCCCCCAAACCTGCCTGCTCTAAATAGGTTCTCTCATCCACCACATCAAGACAAAACATATAAGACCTTTAATGGAAAGGAGCTTTAATACAATTAGTGAACAATACAGAAGATACAAAGAATATAGTTTCTAAATCAAGCACCCAAAGTTACCCATCCCCTCATGGTAAAAGTTCACCCAAACGGGATTGGTCCAGAGAAAGGCCTGAAAGCTGCCCTAAGTCTAAAGCACCTTCCAGCAGGGACACAGAGAAAGGGATCAGAAACAACCAGACAAGTCTGGGAGGAAAAGAGCAAAATCAAAATTGAGATAAAAACTGCCACTGTTATCCATCCCATGGGTCTCTCACCCACATCTGTTTCAACCAGTCCAAGACCAAAAGGCAAGCACAGTTTTTTCATGTATCTCTCTGCTCTGTGTGCCGCCCCCAAGTCTACTTCTGGCTCTCCATGCTGCTTCCTGCCTCCTCAGTCTCCCCTGCAGCTTCTCCTACCAGCTCAGCTCTACCCTCCTTTGGGTGTGGCAGGGAATCTGGAATCTCCCCTTTTCCCTAGCATCACCCTGTTACATTTTTACCTTATACATTTGATTCTCCAGAAAACTGGAAGCTATATGCCTAAAAAAGAAGAAAGCCATTAGTTATCACTTGTGTTGCATTTTCCTTTTGTTCCTTTGAGAGCAGTGATCTCAAAACAAAAATTACATTGGAGAGAGTTAACCAGGAAAAGAAGATTTATTCAAGACAATTGTAATAATGCTATAAATTTAAAAAGAAGAATAAGACTATTGTAATAGAAGGAGGCCAGATCTCAACCTGACCTCAACTCATTGGAACAAAAAAATAAATAACTGGAGAGTTTTTAAGAGCTGGGGTGAGGATCAATGATCCTCTTTATTTGGCCTCCCCCAAAGGAACAGTAAACCTCTTAGAACAACTTCTTCACTGTGAACAACTTGGAGCAAAGGACTCTCCAGAGTTAGAATTTGCCTTACCTTCTCACAGAAACTGGGAGATTGAAAGATATGGAGCTTTTTTCTTTGAAGGTTGCATTTAAAAGGGACTATCTCTCAAATCCTTCAGGAGAATTGTTCAGGTATCAAGAAGAGCTTTTAAATATATTTACTTATCAAAAGGATAGACACAAGGGATTTAGAGTTACAAGTTTTCTAAAGTAAATGCTCTGAGGAAAGAGAGTGCAGGGAACCACAGAAGCACATCAGCTGAGTTTTAGTCAAGCTGTGGGGAATTATAAGGCCAAAGAAGGTGATTCCATAGCCAAAGAAGTTGATTCCATCTTTCTAAGCAACCAGTTTCATTCACCAAAATTCATTCCTATACAGAATTCAGTAGGAAACAAATAAACAAAAGGTAGTTTTTTGGATTTTTTTTTTTTGGTTTCTTTTTTTGGTTTTCATAGCACAGATATTATTATTATTTTTTTTTAAAGATTTATTTATTTATTTACACAAGCACTGGGTATAGTCAGAAGCACTGGAGGGTGAGAGAATTCACCAGAGCCAGAGTGGGGAGCAGAGCAGGCAGACTGACAAAGTATACTGCTGAGGGGAACAGCGGGCAGCAGGAGAGGTCTGCATGCCATGTGGGACCCTCGTCCAATGGCCAGGGATCTAACTGGTGCTGCAGAGGCTGCGGGCAGCTATGCAACCCAGCGATCAACCACTGAGCCACCAGGGAGACCCAGATATTATTATTTAATGGAAACTATTTCGACCTTTCCGTAATTTTCGAGGTTTTTTTTTTTTTTTTTAAACTATAATGGAGTAGATCATTGTCACATCTTAGAAAACTTGTAAATGCATTTTGTAAGAATTGTGGTAAGCAACAGGAAGTGAGTCATTAGTTGTGGCCTGGCTTTGGAGTCAGAACTAGTTTGAGTTGCAGCCCTTCCTGGTCTTGGAAAGTTACTTGGGGTCTTTGAGGCTCATTTTCTTAGTCTGTAAAATGAGGGAAATAAGATTGTTATGAGATTAAGAGAAGATGCATCCACAGTGCTTAGCAGAATGCCTGGCATTTCCTAAAGATAAATAATTATGATAAACGGGGGCCTCCCTAGTGACAAGGGGTTAAGTTGCAGCACTATGAAGCTGTCTGTAGCCACTGCAGCATGAGTTTGATCCCTGGCCAGGGAGCTGACCCATATGGCACAGCAGACCACTCCTGTCTTGCCCACTGCTCCCCTTGGCAGTGTATGTCAGTAAATCCACCTGTTCTGCTCTCCACTCTGTCTCTGGTGAATACTCTCACCACCCCTCCCCCCGCTCCTCTGGACAGAACCCCAGTTCTTGTATGCATAAATAAATAAATCTTAAAAAAATAATTATGATAAACCCAATGGTGAGTTGAGTAGCTGTTGCTACTAGTGCTGCTACTAGTTTACTTTATTGTGCTTTGTAGTGAGGCCCCCTAATAAGGCTCATAGGTTGAGTGATGTCATAAAGGATATAATGAATGATGAGCATAGTCCCTTTGGATGTTACAGAGATGGGCGCTATTCATATGCCACAACTAGTCTATGATTGGCTGCCTACAATAATTATTTAGCAAATAAGTAAGTTTGCTGTAAATTTAACATTTATTTCAAGATCTGTAAAAAGTGCCCGACTATTAATACAGAACCATAGTACAGTAAATAACAGAAAAATCTCTTCAGTATTAAGCACACACTAATATTTCAGGCAATCCAACATGTGTCCCACCTTAAAACACTGATAACATTTCACATCACAAGTCCTTATTTAAAAACACTAAAATACCATTAGAACCTTCCCAAGTAGAGTGTCATGTGTCCTTTTAAACTTTGGAAGGGGAAAATAAGACATAATGTCAAGCTTTATAATATTCACTAACCTTGAAGGAAGAAATTTTGTATGAGCTCAGGAGAACAGGTTAAGTCAAAATTATGAAGACATGAAATCCAGCAAGAGTGAAATTATGTTCTCTTGTAATTCATGTCAAATATGAGCTTTGATAATGAAGTTGGTTTCCAGTGGAGTTTCCCTGGTATTTCATTAATTACATTTCCTCAGATGATATCAGAGTCAAGCCAGCATATCTGAATACCACACTCCAGGGCATGCAGCCTCCAGGAAGAACCAATATGCCTTTTTTGTCGGTTCATGTGCTCCAAGGAACAACAGATGTTACACTTGGCTTTAGTTGTTTACAGGGCTCTTGTCTTGTCACCGACTTATTGATTGAATTGCTGTCCTTACTCAGCCACAAAATATTATAAGAAGCCTGACATTTGGTAATAAATTAGGAAAGAAAACAATATTGATTTGCCTCAATTACTTTTTTTTAAAAAGGAGAAGTGCAATATTGCCCCACTTCTAAGCACAATAAGACCTTATATCTCACCAGACACACATTGGAAGTCAGAGTATCTCAATTCACATCTCATTCAGCCGCTGACTGGGTGATCAGAAGCAAAGCCTCAAACCTCTGTGTACTTGAGTTTTTGCCTTGGCAAAATGGTATGAATAATGTTAAATGCTCACAATACCGTGCTGATAAAAGAGGGTGCATGTAGAATACTTAGTATTGAGTATGCCGCATAGAAACTGATGATATAGATCAGCGTTCAGTAGTGGTACTAACACATTAACTGAGCAGTAAGCCATGTCATGAATAGAAATAAACCTATATCCTCAGTCAAGAAGGGGAAATATTAGTTATAGACACTTCACATCTAAAATATTTTAAAATGTATTTCTGAATTCTACCAGCATAAAACTTTTCTCTGTAGCCTCTATGAAACTAGTAAGGTAAGAGCAGTGCTACAGTTAGATAAATTTAGATTGTTGGAGAGGACAGAGGGCACATTGCATCTTTTGTTCTTATTTTTGGAGTTAAAAAAATTCAGGTCTCTGTCCCACAGAACTTTTGAGAGAAGGGATGATTTTCTTTCCTGCCTGTGCTTATAATGTTTGCCTTTCCTCCTAAGACAATTCAGGAACATTCGATTCAAGGCCCGGTGACTTAACCGAAACCACACCACCTTCTCCCACTATGACAGATGGCTTGTCTTCCATATTTCCCAATTCTAGGTTTGACATGCTTGCTTTTAATGGGCTCAGTGGGGAAGCTGTCTAATCTTTCACCTCAGCTATTGCACTTTCACCAAAAAGAACGTGAACTTTTCCCAACAAAAGAAAATTGAGACAGCAGTGGCATGACAAGAATATAAAGATGATCACCCAAAGTGAGTAGACCCAGTTTTAAATCAGCACAACTGCATGTTGCCCCATTACCTGGAGTGACCTGGACTTCATTAATTGCTATGGAGGCACCATGCAGAGGAGCAGGGCACCCAGGACCCAGCACACAGCTCTGAAGTAGACACCCTACTCTGAGTATACACCATGGAAATCCAGAGCTTTGGAGGAAGGAAGAAAAAAGAATCAATGTAACAATTTTAGAAAGAAACCCTAACATCTAATCAGAGAGTTATTATTTCCAAGATAATAAGCCTTGCTGTCAGTTATTACTGTAAGAGTGGTTTTAGGTGATTGGGTTTATGACACCTAAAGTTATAAAATATAATACAATTTTGAAAGAGGGAGAATTTTAATTCACTCCAGTCATAGGAACTAGAGAGCACTGGCCCATTGAGATAGAATGTTCCACAAAAAACAGAAACAGGCTCCACATGCAGCCTGACAATTAATGTCCTTTGGCCACCTGAATTCACAGGGCCTCCATTCATGAAAGGAAAGCCCCTGAACACAGTGACCCCTGCAGAGATAATGTCCTCGATTGTCATTGCCACACTGACTGAGCCATGATGGGATGTACATGCTGCAGGATTTCTGGTTGATGGGATAATTACTGTTTCAATACCTTTTATGGAGAAGGCAGAGAAAATAATAGGACCATCATTGTTTCACATAGCTCTTTATCCTTCTCAGACCACTTTCACATTTATTGCCCTACCTAACCTGATCCTCATAGTGACCCTGGGCAAGAAATAATGTATCACCACTTTGTTTTTGATAAAAAAAAAAATAGCCAAGGATAATGAGTTGCTAAGGGACTCTTAGCAAGTTAGGTGCGGTGCCTGGACTAGAACCTGATGTCTAGTATTATAATATGCAAACTCATTTTACTGGAAAGGACAGATAAATAGCAAAAAACAAAGCATAGTATGATCAGAAGGGGCAGAAAAGGATGGTTGCTTAAGAAAGGGGCCTGAAATAGTCAGTGTTCTATAAGAAAGAATAACATCAGAAATATTAACAGATTGTTATGTAGTCATAAATGCAAACCCACGAAATGTATAAACTGTAATGGCTATAGACATAACATACTCAAGTTTGAATTTTGACTGTTGTGAAGCCGAATCATTTAACCTCTTTGAAACTCAGTTTACTTTCCTTACACTACTGATAATATCTACAGCAAAGAGATGATATGAGGAATAAATTAGACAATGTGTCTAAAGCATACAACATAAAGCCTACCATCTAATCATAACCCATTGAAGATAACAGTTATTAGCTAAGTAATATAAGAAAAGAAATTTAAGCCTTGCAGTGAGACAGAGATCAGAGTAGACATGGTGACAATTAAGCAATGTGAAAATATATCTAAAGGTAAATCTGCCTTTTGTTATACGTGGGAAGAAGTTAAGAAAAAACATTCTAATAACTCAACATAATTAAGTAATTTGACCTCAAGGTGTTACGAAGTCTTCCCTGTTACTCTTAAAAAACCTGATTTACCTGCATAGAAGAGAGAGGAAAAAGGTGACTATACCAACTTCTATCATGGAATTAGAAAGAGTACTGCAATTTTCTCATACACATTCATGTACACACACACCCACATACACACAGAGTCCTCATTATTCTGGTTATAATCATGAGTTCACTGAAATTCCTGGTTCCAGGCTTGGGGAGTCCTTTGAATGTATTCCCTGGTTTTGTGTAAAGACTGATTGCTCAACTATCTATATGTAAAAGAGTAAAATGCATCTAAAACAGGTGATTTCTGGGTGTATGTATTTCTGGGTATTTTAGTCAATGAGCTCCTAGAAAAGAAGTTATTTTACTATCAAAGAGTTTAGTTGAATAGAAATCAGTAATGGAGAGTATCATCTACATTTCAAAATAGAGCTTTTCTTGCATTTTCTGAAATATAATACATTTTGATGAGAAACACATACAGACTCTCCAGGCTTCCTAGCTTTGAAACTGATTTTCTCAATTACTGCTTATATGAATTTTCTTCTACCTGACAATTATGGAAAGTTTGACCAGACTGATGAGACCCCTTTCAATTTTCTCATTCTAACAGCAGCAGAAGTAAAATGTAGTGTAGTAACTTTTGCATCTATTCTGCTGAATCTGAGGAGAGAGTTCCAAGTTAAATGTCAACTCATGGTAGAGTTGTGGATGTCAGATGATGTTGATGCAAATAAGGTATCCAAATTAATCAGACTGAAAATTGCTAACTTACTTGGCTTTAAATAACTTAGTGACCTCAGTCATTGGAATTAAGCAGCACATTGCTCAGTGACACAGAAAAGATAAATGCAGGTCCAATAGTTACATTAATGCATGTTGATTCCAGCACACCTAAGCATAGGAGAAGTGATTTCTAGTTTAATTAAATAAATATAATATCTATTTCTTTTACTGACAATATTATAGGCGATGGGACATAGGGAAGTAGAAAGATAAAAATAACTTATGAAAAATTATTCAATGTTACTGCCATGTTCTGCCCATTTGTTAACCGTTACTCAAAATTTTGCAATCAAATAATAATTGTGTTCACTGCAGTCTAACTCCTGAAAAATTTTTGTATTACAGAATCTCCTATAGTCAGTCAGAAAACATAAACTTTGCAAATCACATTTTCAATCTTTATTGGATGTTGGAGGGTGAGGGAATTGGTGTAAAAAAAAAAACAAAGAAATTGAATTACAGAAAATTATCAAAGGATTAGTAATCTAGTTAGGAAGAGAAAAAAAAAATCTAACAAAAATGAAACATTTAAGATTTCACAGCAGTATGGAATCCATACTAGATAATGTAATGTATGGTGGAAAAAAGATTGGGATAAAGGTAACCACCTTCCTATAAATTTTCTTAATTTTGTGCTTGCCAGTTTCAGGCCCTCTCAGTCTTTCTTCTTCAGAAACTTCAGTGGCTTTAGGGCTGACCAGAAGGCCAGGATCCTTCTTTTTAAGTCTTATCACAAGAACTTTCTACTTAGTCATTTACTGATGACTTTCTAAAGCCCCTTTGTTATCTTTCTCAGTACCCAATGTTTGTGCCTCTTTGTGTTAATGAATGCTTTACATTTAATTTTTTTTGCATTTACTTTCCAGTGTATTTCTAATATACTCTAAATTCTAAGAAGAAATAATCCATTACTGTCTTGGTATCAACATCTCATTGTTGATACTGTTGAATTACTGTTATTTAATACATATTTTTTGAAATGTTTTAATACATTTTTCTACTTAATTTTGTTTTTTTCCCCACCTCCATAAATTAAGCAATTGTAACATTTTAGCATGAATCTTCCATATACCTTTCACAGTGTTCCTGTAGACGTAAACATAGGATTGTATTTCCTTCTTGCCTTCTAAAATTAGAAACAAACTACATGAATTAACTTTATTTTCTCCTTTCTTAATATATCATTGATACCTTTCAGGCTCCAACTCCTATTTTTAACTGAGTTAAGCTTCTGTACTATAGATGTGCCATATTTTATTCAGCCATTATCTTGTTACTGAACTTTTAAGTGCTATCTTTTTTTATTTTATCCCAAACAGCATTATAACAAACTCCCTGTATTTATATATTTGTATGTTGCTGTATTTAATTCTAGAGCCTGTATTCCCAAAACTGAGATGGCTTGGTAAAAGTATTTGTGTATTCTTTTTATTTAACAACTGTAAATTTGAAACATATTCTAAATTAGAGTGAACAGTATAATGAATTCACATGCACCCATCATCTAGCTGCTGTTTGACATTTATAAATTTTAACAGATTAATCTAATATTATTTTAATACCTAAAATGATTTATAAGTTCATATTTTCACCAGTAAAACTGTGCATTTTCTAAGCAAACATCTTTATCATAGTGCCACTATTTCCTTTCTTCCTCCAAATATGTTACTTAACAAAACAACCACTCTATTTTGACTTATAAAATTGAAAATCTTGTTCTGTATTCACCCATTCACATCTTCTGTTTCTCACTTACCTGTCTATATTTTTGTCTACTCTTCCAGTAGAATGTTTTTCTTTTAATATCAATTGATACAGGATCTTTCTGTTTTAGAGGTATGAACTGTTTAGACGTATGAACGAACACTTCTCTCTTGTCCTGCTTTTGTCAAATATGCTGAGTTTTTTCATGTATGGCATTGCCCCATGACTAATTGGTGTAAATTCCATGTCCACTTTCAAATTTCTCCTCACTCTCCCCCAAAATTGACTGTGTTGCAGCCGTTTTGTCATTTGTTTTTTTCTTGGAGAGCATACTCTGTCCTTTTTCAACGTCATTTCATATATCACTCCTTCTGATTCAAAGATTCTTGTGCCTACCTTTTACTGACAGTTTTTCACTAATTTTATAGGTCTTAGCTTAAATATTACAGCCTCAGAAACTCCCCAGTTGAAATCAGAAAACTCTGTTTTACACCTTCACCTACCATTTTCCTTCATCACATTCTGTTGTTGCTTTAACTGTAATTCTTTATTTATTGCATGTCTCTTTCCCTTCTTATATGTCAAGGTCCAGGAGGGCAGATGTAAAGTTGTGTGTTTGGTTATGTGCTCTACCACAGGATCTAGTAGTCCCTGTAACATTGCTATAGTTCCCTATATATTTGTTGAGAAGAGTAAATATTCTTTAAAAAAACTTCATAAAAGATGGGATATTTAAGTCAAGTCATAAGGAATAAGTAGTATTCAGCAAGACAAGAGGACAAATGGTGGTGAAGCATGGAGGTTGAACTTTTACTGGCATGTAAAGACTGAGGGATAGTAAAAAGTAATGACTATAACTTCCTTTGAGAGGAATGGAAGACAAATTTGAATATAGCTGTGAGCAGACCACGAAGGGTCATGAGAACAGTGATCACACAGGAACTTTCTCAAACACCATGACATGCTCAAGGGTCCTAGTAAAACCTTAGAAACACGGTGACCATCTTAAAATTTTGTGCAACTTGTCCATGACTAAAGCTGTAAATACATAGTTTATAATGTATAATTTAATTGTATAACAGGCTGAATGCCATGATCCTCTGTGTTTCCCCAGCCATGATTCATGCTGGGAGGTTCGTGAGGGAGACTGTATGTATTCTTCTGACTATTCATTGTCAGTGTCACCAAAGTCACCAAATGTGTGATTATCTATTGCCTTTTCTTTTTTCTTTTTTCCTAATAACATGAATAACATGAATAGTAACTCATGTTGTATACTTACCACTTGTATTTTAGTGGCCACTAGTGGTTTTTTTTTTTTTTTAAATTGAGGTGATTATTATATATGCTATAGAGGTATAGGATCACCCTCTTCAATTGTAAGCATAGCTGCCTTCTGTTGCTTTTTCTCTTCTTTGTGGTGCCATATGAGGTAGCTGCCTGTCCTAGTTTATGCTCTCTGTCCTCCATGCATGTGATCTTTCTATAGTTGTCATCCCTTCCCATATAATACCTCAATTTCTGGTGAAGATAATGATCCTCTCACTCCCAGGTTGGTGGCCCCTGCACTTCCCTTTAAACACTTGCCTTGCTGACTTTGAAAATAACAGAGGACTGTGTTAGATACAGTAGTCAGACAGGTGGTAAAGGCTTTTTAATTTCCAAGTTCTTTCGAAATCTCCAATTCTTTGGGTTAGGGCTAAGGTGCATCAGATATGTTCTTTCCCAAGTCTTTGTCTAACCTTCAGGAATGAAGTTCAGAAAGTCAGGTCATGAGTGAAATTGGTGGGAAGGGAAGATGAGAAGGATTTGAAACATCATGTATCCATCACTTCTCAAAAAACCAGAGTTAAAATGAAAATTAGTGGATGTTGTTTAGATCATTGTCCACCTGCTTCCCTGCAACTGTGGCATTTAAACATGCATTTTGTGGGAGATTGTTTCTTCTGGTTCATGCTGTATTGAAACACAAAAATGAAAAAAAAAATAATAAGCTTTTTTTTTTTTTTTTTGGAAATGGAGGAAAACATGCTAATCTCAATTCACAAACACCCCAGGAGCCTACAATTCCAATTTTCTTTTCACAGTATTAATGAAACTTGGTACTGGAAAAGTCAAATCTTCCCCCATAAATCTGAAATCATTTTCAAGGCTGGCCTAGAATTATAATAACTTCCACATCTATTAAGACAAAGTACAGAATTCTGGTATAATGAGATCATTTTAAGCAACTTATTTTCCTAGATGGGGTGCAGACAAAAATTTAAAATTGATGACTTTTAGTTTAATCTATTATAAAACCAGAAGGACTAGTCAAAGACTCTTAGCAAGAAAAATTCAATAAATGCATTTTGCTGGTAGTTTTCTTTTAAAATTATTAATGTAAGACAGGATATCTAACAATTCAAGGTAGAAAAAAGATATATGTTGAACATTATGGAGTCTTATGATCCTTTATACAACCCTCCTGATATGAAATATATAGCTCATGCCCCATTATTTATCATTGATATATTTTATTCTTCAAAATTTCTTAAGACTGGTAACCTCCTGTAATTTCTTTTTATAGAGCACAAAAGCTGAATTTTCATTGCCATCAGTATATAGTGAAACTCTTGCTTTATCCTTGATGTGACAGGGTCATGGTTGATGACGTACCCATACACTAATAATCTATATTGAAGAAATAAAACCAGCCATAAAAATTGCCTGGAAACTACAATCTCACCCTGCAAAGCTAACTTTGGAAACAACATAAATATAATAAGATTACAGTCAGGGAACAGCTCATCCAAGTATACAAAATAGTTTCATAAAAGTGACAATTTGAGTGATATAAAGAGTATCCGATGGCATGGTTATTGCTTGGTGAACTCATCAATGGAAATATAAGGTCCCACCACCCACCAAGCCCTCATTTTATGTGACAGGAATGAGGACTTTAAGCATCATTTCTTGTGTAGTCTTTTAAAAACATAAATCAAGACCAGTTTTATTTTTTAATAACAATATGTGTTTGTCATGTTTCCATTGTCAGAATGAATAAGCAAAGGATGCCAACTGCTTTCCATTACAAAGTGAAATCATTTTAGAAAAATTCATTAAAATTCAAAAATTTCTCTCTCAAAATGCTTCATTATTTTAGAACTTGAGTTGTGAATCATCTTGCTAAGTAAATGAGAATTTCTACTTCCCATTTACATATATTAAGGTTATGACCGGCAAGGTTATGAACTAGCTCCAATGCATAGCTTAATGTGATCCTCAGATTCATAGTTGAATAACAAATGTTTTTTGATTAGTGATAAGATAATCTTTCTTTTGATAAAGCATCGAATTGTATTCTGTAAAAAATTTAGAATATTAAATTTTAAAGTAAAGCATGCCAACATAAAACACAAAGACTGTGTTCTGGTGTAATAGTAGCATTTTGACATTTTTTTGCCAGCAAGGACCATTTTATATTTTGACTTGAAATTAGGAACTTGGCAATAAGTTTCACTGCTCACTGAGCATCTTGCTGAATGTTACACCCACTCCATTGGACAGAGTTCTGCCTCCACCTGCGCTGCCCTGGCCTTCTTCATTTCCCTGAGGGACACACCTGCTGTGCCCTGTGAGGCCTGCCTCAAAGATAAGCTTATGATGTAAAAAAGAAAAAAATTATAATAAAAAAAGAAAAAAAAAAACTATATAATTTGACTGCTGGAGGGATTAAGTGAGATGATGAATATAGAGGTGTTCTGTCACTTGTAAACCATGATACCTGAATTTGATTCTTCTGAAGTCCCTATATTCAATTAACTGGGAATAAAATTTTCTACTTAAAGACAAAAAAAAAAAAAAAGATAAGCCACAGCAGGGAGAGGGACTTGTGGAAATGGTTCGAGTGGGGAGAAGTACTGAGGAAGAATAGAATGCGACATAGAGTAGGTGACAGAGGGCGAGAGGAGCTGGTGAGAAATGAGACCTGCCACAAGTAGCTCTTTCTGGTCTGCTCTGTAGCCTAATATGTCTCTTAAACAGTTTTCCCATGGTATTTCTTCACTCTATCTAAACTAGATCCTATTCAGGGAAATGTTGTTCTTTCGCAGATACAGTGCCAAGGACTGTCAAAAATAAAGAAGGAACATACATCAGGGCAGTTTCTTTTCTTGTCATCATGGTTTAAAATAACTATGGCAGCAAATTTAAGGATAATTTAAAATTTTAAATATTTCACATTTAAATTCCTTTATGCAGATCAACAAGTACATGTATCATTCTTTTTTTATGATGAGGCACTGGAATATGTCTTTTGCACATATGTATATTTTCCGTAATGAATTACTATTGGATGTGAATAAATTGACTTTAGGTATGATGTAGAAATACATGAATAGCTGTCCTAAAATTTGAAAGAATATAGTTACCTACGTAATTGTGATAGTGACAAACAAGAAAATTCATAGAACTCCCATACAGGATTCTAAAATAAATCAAACTAGCCCAAACTAAATCAACATAGACCATGTGGAAAACTGTTGGAGACCATATAATCTTACAAATATTCCAGAGAGTGAGAGAGAATTAAAGATCAGTTTCCGTGTGTTCTTTAAGATAACACTATCAGTACTTGAATCCCAGGAATATTTCCATTGCCATTTGGCAAAGAGGAGATTTAGAAGACAGAAATTACAAATTTCGTGATAGCTCTTTGTCCTAGCCTATACAATCAATAGTCATTTAGAAAAATACCACAATAATCAAAGGCCTTACATTGCCATTAAGATGTGCTCATGTAGGGCCTCCCTGGTGGCCCAAGGGGTTAAGTCTTAGAACTGTGAAGCTGTCCACAGCCACTGCAGCACTTGTTTGATCCCCAGCCAGCCAAGGAGGTGACCCACATGGTGCAGCAGACCTCTCCTGTCTCACCCACTGCTCCCCTCAGCAGTGTATTTCAGTCAGTCCACCTGTTCTGCTCCCCACTCTGTCTCTGGTGAATCCTTGCATCCCCACACCTCTAGCCTGAACCCCAGTTTTGTATGTATAAATAAATAAATTTTAAAAAAATGTGCACATGTGCTCTCCTCACTTGCCATGGGCCTCACCATGTACTTCTGTCCAGGTAATTCTGGGAGGTATGTGGTGATGGGTATCTCTTTGAGAAATGCAGATGATCAGATCACATGTGAAAACCATGAGGCGTAAACTAATGTGCTGTTAAACTGTACACACAAGTTATGTGTAATTGAGATGGATTTTTACCTTATAATCATTGCAATAGGATTCAAATGGGCGTAGTAAACACCTAGAAGTTTTCAGCTACTCTTTTTTTTTTTCCCCATGCTAGCCTCAAATTAAATCTAGCCTCAAATTAAAATTTCCCCAATCTAGCCTCAAATTAAAATACATGTGCTACCACACGACCAAAGTTGAAATCATGCCCATTTTTGGTCACCCTGACTAAAGCCCTGCTAGTCAGATGACCAGCACCAATCTAAGGAAGCCTTCCACTGACCTGGGCTCACAGACCGAAAATAATGGCCTGGCTTTATTTTACAAGCCATTGAGATCACTTTTGGCCATTCCAGGACCCAAAGCTAATTTGCATATGTTCTAGCTTTTTTGGTCCCCTTCTTTATTCTCTCTCATCTACTTTTAAATGTTCTCATCATGGGCCTGCCTGGTGGGGGATTAAGACACAATCTATGAAGCAAACTGCAGCCACTGCAGCACATGTTTGATCCCCGGCCTGGGAGCTCCCCACATGGTGCAACAGACCTCTCCTGTCTCACCCACTGCTCCCCTCAGCAGTGTATTTCACTTGATCTACCGGTTCTGTTTTCTACTCTCTCTTGTGAATCCTCTTGCCCCCCATACCTCTGGCCTGCACCCCCATTCTTGTATGATTAAATAAATAAATATTTTAAAAAATAAGAAAATGAATGTCCTCATCACATGAAAGAAAGAAGGGGGGATAGTAAGCTTTATTTCATGTATTCATATTTTTGCATTGCTGAGAAAAAAGCATGGTATAGATTGTTTTAATTATTTAGGAGGTCTTGATTTAGTTTATTATGGAGTAGAAAGGAAATGCAAAATTCTCAAACTTATGGAATATAATAATTATGAATTTCTCTAATTAAACTCTTTTTTCACATTGTCATAAATGGTTAAGAGATGGTTACATTTAATTTCATGTCAAGTTTTAACCAAATTATATTAAAAATCATTTAAATTTATTAGCCATTTATACTATTCTATACACTAAATTTAATATCAAATTTTCCTCAAAGACCTTGTTAGTGATCATTAAAATAAGCCATTAATAATAATCAATAAGGGAAACCACATTTATAACTCCTGAATATATTTTAATTTCTCTAGCCTTTTATTGCACATTTAGGGGAGCTGTCCCATTAACACATTAGTGTATAAATACTTCTAATTTCAGCAGCAAAGTTAAGAAAAATATGACTTATCCTTCAGCTTTGAAATAGAAGCAGAATTAATTCTTAATCAATTAGATATGGAAGAAATGAACCTACAATAATATTTATGATGGATTATATTTTTCATGGAAAGGAGGATAAAATATTTCTTTACTGAATTATTAAGGATTTTTGGTGGGTTATTTTTTGAGAAAATTATATTTAGAATCTTATATATGGGTTATGCAGAGATATTTTTAGTTCTGCAAGTGACTTAAACAGCATTTTTGGCTGGTATTACAAAAAACAAGCATCTTCCTTAAACAGGATGTGTTGATAAAATGCCCATGTGGCAAAATTAAGCTTTTTGAGGCTTTGCTTTATTATTTGTAATCTCATTCTAATTTTACTTCAGTTTGTTGTTAGTATTCCACTTATACCCTTGTTTTTGGAAGCATAGAAATATTTATGTAGACCAAATAAAATTAAACTTCTTGTAGATGAGAGTGTATTTATGATAACAATTCTGACTGGAAAATAGTGTATATCATATCCTTAGTACAGAAGGTTTAAATCCTGCATTCCATTAAAACTCTTAAGTCTTATTATCATGAACTACATAATTAAGAATTTGTCTCTATGCTCCTCATTCTTTTACAACAGTAAAATAATTACAAAAATGCACTTCAAATAAAAGCATTCCATCAGGTGGGGGGAAATAAATTAGGTAACATTTAGATAAGCATCCCTTCTTCAGCTCTTGAGACCCCATGGTTAAAAGATTGCCCTCAAAATGAACTAGTAGAAAGTTATCATTTAGTGTAAGTTAGCAGCTGAGCTAATTGGCAGACTTTGGCAAAGATGACTGTGTTTGAAAGAGAAAGTACTGCCTTTGGTTTGTCAGGTAGTGACAGAATTCCTGAGGTAGGCTCTGTTCTTCTTGAGAGGAAATTAATTTCATGTAATCAAATGCTATGGATTATAGTCTTTGTCTCCCTTTACCTTGGCCACGGAAGCATCTCCAAGGCCTTTTATTCAACAACATTACATGGGCTTCTGTAAAACAACCAGTGACATATTCAGCTTAGAAAGGTTTCATCTGCTACATTTTGTGGCTCCAGAATGCAGCATATTGCTGCTTTGAGACGGAGAGCTATTACTTTACAAGAAACTATATTTGCAAAGCTTTATTTTGGGAAGGAAAGTGACAGCAAGAAACCCACATTTCAGCAGGAGAAATCTTGATGTTCGAAACGAATTACTAAAGAGTGTGGATCATTACAGTTGGTAAATCATTCCCAGTAATTAATACAAACTTTTATAAAACTGTTAAAAATAATTACCAAATGATATTTAATAGTAGTGAAATAAAAAATAGTTTTAGTCTTCTGGAACTGTTCAATTCCTGGTTTGTGCACACACATACACACGTGTATTCAATTTATATGCTATTGAGATTACTCAAATTCATTCTGCATAAATCAATGTGGATGATTTTTAAAACTAGAATTTTTTTTTAACTTAATCCTCCCAAATTTAGTTTTGGCAATCACTCAACTACTGCCAGTGAACAATAATATAGATAAAGCTCCAAAAGGAAAAGCAAAAATTTCTGTTTCGTTATGTGAGATGTGGTCAAAAGTCAAAATACATAAAAAAGCAGGCAGTTACACTATTCAAAATGCCTGGATTGTCTTATTCAGCTTTGTATTTATTATAGTATACACAGGAAAACGATTTCTAGAGCAATCCTAAATTTTGCTGTCCTTTCTTAGAGTCCAAAAGTATATTGATATAAATTTGATTTTGGGGATGATACCCTCTAATATTACAAGTAGGGTTTTTCTATGTTGGGTTTATGATTTTCACCTAACAATCAAGAAAGCCCATTAGATGTAAATGGGACTTTGGGGGAGAGTACACTTACAAGAACCAAATAATTAAATTGGTCCATGAGAAAGAAAAATATGTCAACAGATCTCTCTCTGAGTACTTTAATTCATAGTCTCCAGGACTTTGTGACCAGGAAGACCAGCGGTTGCTACATTCAGCAGCAAGTTACTTTTCCTAAAGCAGAGGTGCTATTTTGTTAGGCATGAGAATAGATGCTAAATGTAATAGAGCTTTCTGCATTCAGTGAACTCCATCATCACCTTGTGTTTTTTCTCACTCTCTTTCCTATAGCCAACCCCACACGGGCAGGCGGGAGAGAACCGTACCCAGGGTCTGCGGAAGTGATCCGGGAGTCCAGCAGCACCACAGGCATGGTGGTGGGAATAGTAGCCGCTGCAGCCCTGTGCATCCTCATCCTCCTCTACGCCATGTACAAGTACAGAAACCGGGATGAAGGCTCATACCACGTGGATGAGAGTAGAAACTACATCAGTAACTCAGCACAGTCCAATGGGGCTGTTGTAAAGGAGAAACAACCCAGCAGTGCGAAAAGCGCCAACAAAAATAAGAAAAACAAGGATAAAGAGTATTACGTCTGATCCCAAGATCTTAAAAGGACCCTTGTATAGAAATAGTCTTCATTTTATCTGAGACATAATATAAACTTATTTACTTTCCTTTTTATGAAGCACATACAAAAGAAGACAGGGAATGCAATCAGGAAGGAAAGACTGTTTTTAAAAAATAAAAACAAGTATCTCATGCTCTTGTTTCTCCAAAAAAGAAAAAAAAAAAAAAAAAAAACAGGGGCCAATAAATTCCCTAACATCCACAGTGTTTTCATTTACTCTGCCTGTCTTTATGTTGCTGGAACATTTCTAAAAGACAGTGATGACCGTACGCATTCATAAAGCAAAGGAGTATTATTACATCGAGGCACAACACAAAACAACACAAAACACAACACAAAAAAGAAGCTACCTATGATCCTGGATTTAGCCAAAGTGCTAGTGCTTTCCTGAGAAGTCAGTTAGTCCGATTGCCAGAGAAGACTGTCATTTTGAGTGACTCAACCTGCAAACCATTGAGTTTGCCGCCTGGTGCAACTGGAGCAGTGGTTGGAACTTGCATTTGAAACAAAGTGCTGGCTTTTTTGAAGACTTGTGTAGGAACACATTCAAAAAGCCCCTTTCTGGTTGTGAGGGAAAAAAAAAAGTACGGAGGCCTTATTTTCAACAATGTGAAATATAAGGCACATTTTCACACTAAAATTTCACAACAAAAAACAAGAGGGCATAGATGCAATCATTGGGAAATTTTCATGCACGCTTAATATGTTATTACATATGTTTATATAAAATCCATCTCTGTGTGCTTTCTGGACTGTGATAAGTGACGTTTTATAGCCTGTTGTATAGAAAATGCAAAATATATCTCTGCTATTCAGCCATTTTTGGTAAATTCAATGTTATAAGTGTTGCTAAGTATAGGGAGTTTTATGACATTGGAGCAACAATTATTTCAGGGTTTTGGGTTTTTTTTGCCACCATTATAAATTGCCACGATTACTTACTTTTTTTAAAAAAATTACAATGTAGTGTTTATTCTAAGGAAGATATGTATGAATGTATATAAAAAGACTCAGCTACTTTTTTTCCTTACATGTACAGCCTTCATTCTGTTGCAATTAAGTTTTAGTATCTGTATGAAAGGTGTGAAGTAGGAGGTAAAATATATACATATGTATCTTATAATCTTCTTTTCTCCCCCAGATACTCACATTTTCTATATACATTTCTCCATTCACTATAACATACACATACACACACACACAATCCAGAGGAATCCATTAGATATGAGGGATGACCCAAACACACATATAATAACAAATATTGACAAATTGAAAATCAGGAAGGAAGATAGTTGTGCCAAGGTATTGATGACAAATGGGGTGATTTGCTTCATTGAGATCATGCTCCCAGGAAACCCTGAGAAGATTTTAGTCCCTAATAAATGGAAACTTTCCTTATCAAATAGAATATCACAGGTATATTGCTGCATGAATATGAACAATTATGTAGGCAGGTATGGAAGCAAAATTGGTTATCTACACCTTAACCCTGGCTGCTGCAATTGAAAACTTTGTTTCCAATGAAATATATATCCATATATATGCACACATATATGTGTGTGTGTGTATATATATATATATATATATAATTTGAACCTGATGTGCATAATAAACATTTTTGGAAAGTAAACAATTTTTCAACTAAGAAAGTATTTTTAGCAATTTTTGATTCTGTATTACTATCCATCTAAAAAAAAAATCATTGTCTGTTGATTATTGACTACATTTTAACTTTTCTGGTTTTACATATATATCATTAAATACAGTTTTAGTTTAACATACATTAAGTAGTAGAAATATATAGAAATTCACTTGTTTTGCATATTACTTCAATGATGTTCATAGCAATAAATTATTAGTATGAGAAGGTAATGCAATGGAAATGCATTATTAGATTGGAAGGTATTGTCTCATTAAAAATTGGTCACATTACTTCAAAATCTCCTAAAAGAATATTAGATTTTGTAAGAGAGAAGATTACCCTTACAATTAGCTTTAATTAGCAAAGGCAAAAAAAATATACAACATCTTTTGTGATATTTAATTGATGAAAAAAGCCAAGAAGTGACCTGAATTTCAGACATAAAATACGTTAGAAATATGTATAACTCATAGCAAATCACCACTATCTACAGTTGCCAAGTAATTGTGTATGAAAATCCTTAAGGAATTTTAATGGCCCAGAAAGTAGAAGTATAAAGCTAAAATTTTATTTCCATTACTTGTGTTTCAGACTTTTTTTTTTTTTTTGGCCAGGTTAAAGAATTCATTAAGTCCATTTTTTCCCTCCCATTCAGTCTTACTCAGGGAAAGCCAGCAAAATAAGAAGGTAAATATACAACCACTAACTTACAGCTTGAGGTTTTAAAAAGAAATGGTTGCTTTTCCATTTGATCTACTGAACTAGAGCAAGTTTCCATCTAGAAAGATTCTAAAATATGATAGAAAATAAGTTAAATAATGGCATTGTAAGCAGTATATCTATGAAGCATGTTGTTTGGGATTGATTCAGTGCTCCTGTCCAGATTAAATTATAAAAATTCCTGCAATGATATAATCTAACATTGTCTGTAAAAATTTTTCCTATAGTATTGGGCTAAACAAAATCTAGTAACTCTTTTTTCTTCTTTCTTTTTGAATGGAGAAAGAAAAGAGGGGAACATGAGCTAGGGAGAGAATAAGACATGGATAAAATCCCAGGTATCTTCCTACCAAATGTATCAGGGTTCCATGCATAGCTTGAGTTAATAATAAAGGATTTCACACTACCTGGCATAAATTTGATTATATCCCTAAACTGTAACTTTTCTGAGTATGCTTCTTTTTTATCCATGTAATGTGTTGCCTTTTTAAAAAAACAATACTACAATAATGTGTGAGGTGGTCAAAGCCTAAAACATCAAAGAAAGGCCACATGACCTTACCCTTTCTAGTGCTTTGTGTGATTGGGTATCTAAGGGTTTTGTTTTGTTTTGTTTTTCTGTTGCAAGGCCAATTTATCCATTATTGGAAATGCTAAGCAAGTGGAATTTACTGTTTTGTTAATAAAATATTTCTTAATACAACTGTGGAATTATTGATTTTTTTAAAAAGTATGTTACACCATTTTGCACAAAGTGGTTAAGAAAACTATATTTGAAAGAAAACCCCATCCTTAGGTAAGCAGGGAGGTGATATTGACTGTTTATGGGTTTTATTATTTACTAAGTACCTTTACATTCATATACTTAATGATAAGTTCATTCTGTGTATCTTTGTTTATATTTGCTCATCTCAATATTTGTGAAAATGTAAACTCATAGAACTAGTGGAAAACATGAAGAGGCTGATTTCACAAATATGTTTTTCCCATTTAAAAGAGTAATTCAAGTTATGTAAATCTATCATTAAATTTTGACATTATCACCTACTAGTTAGAAGTTAACCTGTTTGATTCCCTTTTCTTATCAGTAAATCAAAGGTAATAATATCAACCTCATAGAGTAGTAAGGGTAATAAGATCTAAATTTGTACCTGAAATTTAACAGAATTTCCCCCAAAGCTCACGGTACATATCTGGCCCATCCTTCCTCTGGGGAATTGCACAAAATTCCTATTCCTTTCAATAACACATCAGTACTTCATTGTCTGTTAGTGGTAAGAATTAAATCCAGAGTATCAACTGACTTCATTGCCTTTCAAGACTTGTTCATATGACCTTTAATAAAAGGTTCATATGATTTTTAATAAAATGAAAATTTTCATACATGATGTAAATAACTGGGATTTTGACATCTTGGCTCTGTGCTAGCTTAATTGCATGTGAAATCATTATTCTTCACAGTATCTTGTTCTACGCTATATTTTTATTGTCATCAAAATACTCTGATCATACTACAAGATAAGTTTTCAAAATATGCCTTTTAATATTGCTCTGCTTCTGATTTTGAAATACAATGCAGGTTTTCCTGCTATCTGAAAAGTAGAACATCCCTATGAAAACTTTCCTCAGTTGAAATGGCATAAAGTGAACAGTACCATTAATTTATATGAGAAACTTTTTTCAATATTTCCATACCCAAAATATAACCTATAAAATCATACCAAATAACATAAAACCTAAAATAACGTACAGTGAAAGGAGTGATATGATAAATGTACAACCTGGTATAAAGCAGTTACCAGGGATGGAGTGTGGCTGTTCACTCTTGCTGCTAGAAAACAAATGCTGAATGTCATTTTTGCATTTTGTCATTTGTGGTAAAAAGCAAAAATCCTCTTTGTATTTCTTTTGATTAGCAAAACAGGTACTAATGTAGGTCTTTCATAAAAGCAAAATGGCATAATGTGAGCTTTAAAAATATGAGGGATACCTCGACCTAATTTGAACTTGTGCATAAGATCCTGAATGTAATTATTTTTTGGTGAAAACTGAAGCATGAAGTTAACATTTTCCACATGGCTTAATAGCTAATGGTTTCAAGCATTTGTGGAGTTCTTTATGGTTTACAAAGGACTGTAAAATATTTCATTCAATTTTCACAGCCCTCTGTATAGACAAAGAAGATGATATGTAGATTTTACCAAAAAATAACAGAAGCAATGGTTTCAAGGATCACTTATTATTTTATATTCTGTGATTATAAGGTCATAGTGGGCATTGAGTTTAGTGGCAATCCATCATAATTCAATGAGATCTTTCTAGTTTTATAGTACAAGTCATTTCTTGGAGTAACACAAAGAGCACAACTTTGTTTTTTGGTTTGTTTTTTTTTTAGCTTCCTACCCCTACTCCTGTTAACTTGAGTCCATTTTTACGGACTTTCATGTCTCTGTAACTTTGCTTAACTTGTTAACTAAAAAAAAAAAAATCACTTTTTTATCACCTCTACCAATAGAACTCATTCTCCATTGTGACCCACTTATTATTCTTAGTAAAATTTTCTGATCAACCCAGTTAGAGTTAATTACTCCTTTATTAATAGACATATTGCCAGTTAGAATTAATTACTCCTTTAGTCACAGACATATTGCCTATGCTTATATAAATGATATATATATATCTCATTTTCTCTCTATTGTTAGCTATTTGTCTACTTTCTCAATTATACATAAGTTGAAATATCAACCCTGTCCACAAAACTTAATAAATATAGAAGTTACAATCATTTTATTCTCCTGTGTATTTGCATAATACACTGTTCATATATCCCTTAGATTGCACTTAAAGCAATTCCATGTAGTAATTATTCATAATTTAATTATTTATGAATTTTTGTATATTCCCACTTATGTAAGTTCAGAACAATTTTTAATTCATTTATTCAAGTCTTTTGGGAAACATCTGTGATACTCATTTATTTTAATAATAGTTTGACACCAAATTATACTGCTTTAATGCTTGTAGTTTAGGAAAAAAATAGAGAAATGGAAGTAATAATGCACAACCAGTGAATGTCAACCTCAACAAATGCTTTCAACAGAAGTTTTTATGTAAGTTATGTAAGTCTCCTCTAAAAAACTTAGAGGAGACTAGTGGGTGGATTCGGGGACTAGTATAGGCATGACCAATGAAGGGGAAAAATACAGCCTAGACCAAATGAGTCATTTAGCATTAAATTAAAAATTAGGATTTAGTTTCAACAAACAGCCTCATTCATCCTATTAAAATTTATATTATGAATTAGACATTTTTGTTATTTATTTTGATTTTAAGTTGTACAAGAGCCTTATATTAAAAGACTTTAGTTTTATTTTTGTGCAAAATTATGAAACACTGATAAAATTAATTTTAACAATCTTGTGGATCTGTAAGACCATTTCTATAAAAGAAACATTTTTTGATTCTTGCCTTTATAGTCCCCTGATATTCTGAATTATCATATCTCTGTTGTCTGATATGCTCACATGAATTAGTTTGGGGAAACCTTGAAATGAAGTGAGTATTTTATTTATATTTGGATCTTAGGGATGACACAGGGTGTGATACAACGTAAAATTTCAGTGTTTATTAAACGAACTAGTAAGTTGGTTCTCGTGAAATTTCTTCTGTCTAATACCTCCACCACTACTTATTAGGAAAATTTCCAATGATCTAATTAATCTTTCAAAATGAAACAATACAAATGCAAAATAAAAACAAAAACAGTTGTCTAAATACAATACAAATCATGCTCGGGCCAGAACTGTGCTTGATTCACTCAAAGTGGCATTACTACTTTGTTTCCGCAAACGACCTACACTCGCACCTGCTTCCAATAATTGGAAAAATACCTGAAAAGGGTGTTTTCACGACACATCGGAAAGTGAGCTCAGTCTTACCGCTTGCTTTGCGGTAACGATACAATAGCTCGGAGCCCTGAAGCAGCGGGAGGGCACGCCACTCCTGTCCCCAAGGAGCCGTGTTACACAGGTTGTATAATTGTCATATCATGCCTGTTTTTACTATCTGTTATTTTAGGCTTTATGTGTTTACTTGGTTTGATTTGGTAGGTTTGTTTTTTGAGTGTGGGAAGCTCAAACTTTTCAATATAAATTAATGGTAATTACTTAGTCACTTTATGCTACTTCATGCTTAAACTTTCATAGACATGTACGTGCAGACAGCGGGGAAACCGGGGTATTTTTCTCAGACAAAAGATGAAAAACCTGGTTCATTCAGCTCTAACGTAATACCTTTATATTGGATCTATGGATGCTAGAAGGTAGCAAACAACACTCCTGCGGCTTCAGAAGTTGAAAGCTAATTGGGAAGAATCTCTGCTCTTTCTCCTGACTACTAACACGCCCTACCATAAAAGTATGCTTTTCACAGAGTCATTAGTCGCAGAGATCCCTTTTTTTTGGAGGGGTGACCTCTGGTTTCATGGATGGGGTAGTTTTGCCAGGAAGCTAATGAAACTGAAGCTTTAGGTGCCCACCCCGAGGCAGGTGAAATGCCTCGAGCAACGTGCTCATCATAGAAATCGTTAAAGCCACAATTGGTTCTGCCTGTGGTTGATGGTCTCGCAGATTTTCTGTCTCCTACTTCCCTTCCTATTTGGCGTTGTTAAAATGACTACAGTACTATTCAGTTCAGGAAAAAAGGGGGGGATTTGAGACCATTTTTAGTGAGATGTATTTCTGTTGTTCAAAATTACATCTGTGAATAGTCACTGCTAACCATTCTGATGTAGCTCTGACTTCCAGAAACAATTCTATCTACCATCCTTTGCTGATTCATTTGATGTTACTACTTATCTAGCAATGCCAGTTCTTATATCATAATATGAACATATTGTACAACACCTGGACCTGGAAGAGTGAAATTAGTTTATGAGAAATAATGTTTGAAATGTATAAGCCCAAAGCTAGTCTGTGGAAAATTCACCTAATTATCAGACATCTAAAATCATGAAGGAGCATTCATTTCTCTTTGAAGTCTAGTCAAACTTTCTTTTTTAAATAAGCACCATATGAGTTTTCATGTTTGGGGGAATGAACCAATAATATAATTACATACACTGAAGATGTGTATGCACTAACATCTTTTATGCATTACAATTATATATAGTAAAAATAACACCACCAACAAATTTTCACAAATCACGTCAGTAGCACTGTCCAGGGAGGCCTTATTCTTGATATTATTTGGATATGTCTACCTATATAACTCTTAACAGAGCAGCAAATGATAGATGAGGACTCTGTTTCTTCCATGGAACGTTAGCACCATCTCAGCCCCCACTGAGCACATCCTTGTGAGCATGTTCACCATTCCATAAACCTAGTTCACTTTCTAGTATTTCATTGGATATAATTTTGCTAGACATGATATGGGTAAAACTTCCTTTTCCACTGGCAGAGCTTACTTTACCTGTTTTTTAACACTTTCTCCTGTCCCCAGAGGTGGATGATGATAGGAAAGTGTTATGACCCTCTTTGGAGTTACAGTTGAAAGTCAATGTTTAAAGTTTAAAAAAAAAAACTGTAAAATTATGTTTAAACTTAACTTGACTCTGAGTATAGTATATTGCCTACATCCTACATAGCTTATTTTCATCCAAAATTGAAATAAGCCACTTTTTCTTTGAGCACCAAATATAGAAGTTTCAGTGTATTTAAATACTATGTGGTAATGGAAACCCATACCTTTATTTTTTCTCTAAGTGTGAGAATTAAGATCAAGGGAAGTATGAGATTTCTGACATCCATCTTACTACACTCATTCTAGGTTTGTGCTCCTTGAGGAAAACAAAGATTTAAATCATCCACATTATTCACATGTATAACTCTTGCCATCTTAAAAAAAGTAGCATCTCTAGCTATTTATAGATGCTCCCTACAATACATACTACTCATATAGTGAAAAGGTTATCAGTGGCTATTTGTAGTAACCCATGAGGAATTATGCACTAAATGAACTCAAGAATATATACCCACACTTCAAACGTTATTATTTGCCATGAAAATGTGGGGTAACTCACCCATCCTGCATTTTAAAAGGGCTTTATAACAATTGAAATAGCATTCCATGCAAAAATGTTAGAGAAATGACTCAGTATGGGATAGAGAATAGAAATATACTCTTGCCCTGAACCACCTCAAGGGTCCATGTGGTGCTAGTGAATGTGGACTGGGCGATAACCAATAACCCATAAGACTTTTTTTTTTTTTTTTTTGGTGGGACTCTTGCCAGTGGTCGGGGATTGAACCGGCGCTGCAGAGGCCGCGGGAAGCCACGCAGCCCAGCGCTCAACCGCTGTACCACCAGGGGAGGCCCAACCCATAAGACTTTTAGTCTCTTGGTGATCAGTAGCTGCTGGAGAAACTCATGCTCAAGTTAACGAATGAGTAAATGGCTAGGGAGCATTTTAGTGGCTATATCTCAGAGAAGAGGATTGTAATCATATGGTTCAAGCTGGCAATGCCACTATCATAATAAGGTCCAAGAGGCTATGGATGGGACTGCATCAAAAATAAACGTAAATAGTAAGAAGGATCAATAAAGTCAAGTACTGGTTTCAGAAAAGATTCATAAATTAGAAAGCTTACTGGAGTAGTCAAGGTAAGAGAGAGAAGATGAAAAATCGAAGGAGTTTTATAAAAAGAGACAGAATTAAGAGTACTGCAGAGATAAAAAGGTATTATGAGGAAATTAGTATTTTTTTTTCATTTCACCTGTTTTAAACTTTACCAGTAAACGGTTCCAGAGAAACTGACTCAACTTACCAAAACTAAGAAAAAATATGAATTGTTAGTATCAATTATATCAATTAAAAATGTTAAGTATATTGGTAAATTCCCCAAATAAAAATAATAAGCCCATATATTTGCCAACGAACATCTTGGCAAATATATCTTGGTTCTTCAAGATACAAATGACTCCAAATGGAAATCTGGAGAGAAATGAAAAGGAAGTAGTGAGGACTGGTAGGAAGTAAAATTGAACTGGGACACTGAGGGTATATTAGGCAAAGCACCACAGGTCATATTGGTCATATTAAGTACTTAGATTTTATTATATATTTAAAAAAATTAGTAAGTGGGGCAAGAGATTGTGCTAGGAGGAAGAGATGAGGTGGAAACAATGGAGATGGGGAGAAATTGATTCAAAATATATTTTAGAAGTAAAATGGAGATGACTAGAGGGTTTAACATAATTTTAACAATTATGTTTATTGAATTAACATTGATATACAGCAGTGTGAGTGCATGCTTTAGGTGTGTAGATTAATGGCAGCGAGGAAAAGAACAAACCAAAAATGATTTCTGAGCATTTGGTAGCTATGTAAATGATGAGATCATTTGCTTAGAAGGGAAAGATTTAAGAAGAAATATTTTTCAGTAAGAATCTCCAAAAGTCAGAGTTGAATAAATTACATATAGGACACTGCAGCCACCTAAGAAGAGGTGTCAAGTAGAAAATTGAATGAATATGCTGGGGATCAGGAGATTATCGGAGCAAAATATTTAAGAATTATTGTCACAGCTGAAGGATCTCAACTCAGAGGAGTGAATGTTATTATCCAAGTTGCAGAGAAAAGCAAAGGGTTTATAGGAATGAGCTCTGCAGACCTCATGTGTTTATAGATTCTGGGTGAGCTACTTGCAAAGGAGTAACAGCTATTCAGGTATGAGAAATACCAGGAGAACAGTGTCAGCAAAACAAAGGGAAGAGATTGCTTTGAGATGAGGGATGGCTGAGTTGGATGTGAAAAGTTAAAGGAATCTCTCTTGATGGTTAACAGGGAACTCCAGGTGTTGTAATGTATAGCAAGGGTTAAGAGAGGTCAGAACAACTTTTAGAATTCCTTCTTCCATGGAATAATCTGTCCATGTGCTCTTAGACTATAAACATAAAATCCCTCTTTGATTTATCCTGATAAAAATTAAAGAAATCCAATAGTATATTATGCAAGTTACCAAACAGAGCTTAAAACAGTATTAGTAAAAGCATAATGCATACATTTAGTAATATCAGTGATAAGCAACAGCCACTTGAGTGTATTGAATCCTTACTTTTCCTGTTCTCCCCAGCTGTGGACATTGTTCCTGGATTCATTTACTTTGATTTGGACACTTGCTTTTTGTGTTTATTCCATGTGCATGCATCTCACCATCCCAGCTACAATGTGAGCTCTTTGAGGCAACAACAACGTTTTGTAGTTCTCTTTTAAGTTCCCCAGAGCCTACCTTAATATTGAAAGTCTCAAGAAATTGATAAATGTTTGAATGATTGAGTTATTGATGTATTCATGAGTTTATTTCAGTTTCTTGTTGATGCGACTTAGCAAAGAGGTAAGAAGTGGCCTTCAAGTTCAAAAATAGTTTCACTGGTTGCTGAAAGAGAATTGTCATCTTCTTTTCTTTTAGAGACTTTATATAGTTTTATTCTCCCTTCTCACCTCCTCCCTGTTCCTAAAATATAAAACCACCACAGTAACAGAAGAAATAGTGAAAGCTTATCCTCTTAATTCAGCTTTAGCTTAAGCCAGAACAGATGGTAAAACTTTTTTAAACTAGGCAATACTTGAGAAGCAATAAATGGAGCTGTGCTGCTGCAGTGGCTTTGTACTTGTCGGAGCTAATGCACACTGCATAGTTAACAAATTCAAAGAGTAAAAATGTTGGAATGGGCATTTGTCGTCTCTCAGCAGCCTGTATATTGGTAAAAAATTGAGGATACTTTAAGAGATGGTTCAAGGACACATCCGTGCATTTAGAAGAAATAAAAAGCCATCAAACCACTTTTGTCTATTAAAAAAACAAACAAAAAAACCCTCACTTCCCCCCCCCCCCAGGAGGCAGAGAGAATGACTATGGCAAAAAGAGAGGGGGAAAAAAAAAAAAAAAAGCAGACAGATCTTTCTAAATTGCCTAGTCTTACACACTCACCACAAAGAGCTACTTTTCTGGTGGTTTGTCATGAGAAATGAGGCATTAGAAAACTGTGGCCACCTTCCCACCACTATTTTTTACTTTTACAATATTCTGTTTTATGTTTCCTTAACTCTAACTGTAATTAGAGAAATCTAAAAAACCTTGCCTCAACCTACAAACCTCCAGAAATCTGCTGATGTTGCAGTTTCCAATTTGAGCAGAGCCAAGAACCTTTCCAAGTTTCATCTGGAACTTTTTTACCCTTTGCCACCCAAATCACTTGTTTATTTGATTTGATTCTTTTAACTTATTAAAAATGTTGCTATTGGCCTATGGGCTTCTTGGCAGGGTTACAAAATGTTGAAACAATAATTAAATCTGGTGCAAGTATAGAGCAAGAATCGAGAAAAGAAAAAGTTCTCTCTTGTAGAAGACTTAACACATAGAGAAGATACTTATCTTGTCTTTAGATTGAACAATAGGAAGCGTTGTCCCAATCATTTCTCTAACATCACTAGAAACCACTTTGGCTTAATCCCTGGTCATAGGGAAATGTGTTTCATTAGAACCTGATTAACCTAAACCACAAATAGAGGCTCCAGTTATGTGCACCCAGGTGAGAGTATCCATGTCACCTATGAGTAAAAGTTCATATTTTTTTGAACACTATTTTCATGCATCTCTCCATCCCTCCGCACCTCCCTTTCATTTTTTCCTTTTATTTTTTTAAAGATTAATTTATTTATGCAAGAACCAGGGTACAGGCCAGATGTGTGGGAGAATGAGAGGATTCACCAGAGACAGAGCAGGGAAGAGAACAGGCAGACTGATGAAATACACTGCTGAGGGGAGCAGCGGGCGAGACAGGAGAGGTCTGCTGTGCCACTGCGGACAGCTTCACAGAGCTGCGCTCAACCGCCTGCACCACCAGGGGAGGCCCACCACCTCCCTTTCTTTCTCCCACCCCCATTAGATCAGTTTGGCCAGTTGTTTTGTCCTGAATAGAATGTTTAAAAATGTAGAGGACAATCACAAGGTTAGACACTGGTTCACCCATTTAGGGTTTACTTCTGCAATCTGACTTAGGTATGACTTGGGAGGAAGATGCTTTCTTTGCATCCCCTTATACTTCTCTCCTCTCTCCATTTGCCAGTTTTTCTGTTACCCATTTTCCGTCTCTGTCAACTCCCTATGGCTAAAAGATGAGTTCAGGCTTCTATTTATTTTTCATGTCTGCTTCAAACTTTGCTTGATGCATTAGTAAGGCAAACATGTTTGAAGCATAACTGCAGGTGGGTATAGCTAACACATTCATTTGTCCATTAAGCAAACATTTAGTGGGGACCTATTATGTGCCAGCCCCATTTTAGACCTGGAAACAGGGAGGTGAACATGATAGACACCTTATTGCTACTTGGGAAACTTGTATTCTAGAAAGTAAGAGACTTCATTTATCATTGATTGCTACTAGATCCTTTCACACACAAAAGGAATGGGTCCAAGATTAAAATGAGGTCAAGAATGTAATCCAAGCTCTGCTAGAAAGAATGCTGCTGGCTTTGAGCTGTTTCCAGCAAGCTCAAAGGGGTAGAAGCTGCAGGTTATGTTCCACCCCTACACACATACCCCTCTTCCTCCTCAAGTTTTTGTTACCCTTCAGAAACCTTCTAATCTGTTCTCTCCTTTTTATGGAGATAAATTTAGGGCATTATCTACTTTCAATGAAAGGAAAAAGTCCTTTTCTCCATGGGGTTTCCTAATTGACTTGTCGAGTGCTGCAAATCTGTCCTAGGTTCACTATTTCTCCTCTTAGTCATTGAGGGAAATCTCTGATGACAATACTCCTCCTGGGGGGAACACCTTAAATCAACACAGAATGCTGTCATCCTGTGCTAGTTGTGATCAGCTCGACTGATTTTGAAGAGAAGGGTAAAATGGAAGCTTTAAAACAACTTGCCTCTTCATGTGCTTAGTGACTCTTAAGTAATCACAGCTCTGACCTCACACTCAGATGATCATGCTCATCCTGCCCTTCTGCTGGCTGTGGAGCCAGGCAAGGAGCCAAGCCATCAGGCACTGCTGAGATAGTCACGCAGTATGGGCCCAGCAATGTTCTGAACTAGCCAAGCAGCAGCAGATACACAGAATCTCTTTGGAAAGCAGTCAGTAGTCAGAACTCATCTGCTGCTCGACAGGGTATCTGAGCACTATTAGCATTCAGGGCTTGCCTTTCTCTGTGCTGGGTGACAACATTTTCCTCTGAGGCAGATAGGCCATTGCGGAGAGAAGAGGTATGCTAGCTTCAAACAAAGAATGTGGTATATCTGTACAAATATGTAGTGTACTTTTTATTTTTGAAGATTGTATATATGAAAAAAAAAAGAATGTTCTCTAAGATGTGACATAGTGTAAAGAGGAAATCAGCAAGGGAGAGTTGAAAATGCCCCACCCTATATATGAGTATAGGAAATGCTATTCAGTGAATAGTAATGTTGACCACAGTGTTCAAACCTTTGCTAAAATCAGGGACACAAATTTATTCCTGGCTCCCAGTCTTATTCACAGTTGCATTACAGATCATAAATATGTTCATATTCTCATATATTTTATGATAGTCATTGTCAACAGGATATTATTTTTATTGATACTGATGAATTTCTTGGTCATAAATTTAGGTTTTCCATTTTCCCCTACCATTCAGATAGGGCTACAATTACTTAGACATTTGTTCTTTTTAAATTATTTTTAAAATTTTAGTTATTTTTGAGTAGAAGAACTGGGTTATAGGCAAGAGGTGCAGGGCGTGAGAGGATTCACCAGAGAGATAAGGGGGAGCAGAGCAGGCAGATTTACTGAAATACACTGCTAAGGGGTGCAGCAAGTAAGACAGGAGAGGTCTGCTGTGCCATATGTGGTTAGCTCCCTGGCCAGTGAGCGAACTCAGGCCTATCGAACTCAGGCCTAGCATTGAGACTTAACCCCTGGGCCACCAGGGAGGCCCCTATTGGATTTTTAAATTAAAGTTAATGATGAGTAGAAATATTCAGTCAAAGTTGTATGGAGATTATTATTAGTTCCTGATACTTTATCATTCTATTTTAAAAAGCTTCTATCAAACAGTAAATGTGTAGACATTTTCACAGTGATCTCACCAGTGACATTTTCACCATTACTGAGTACTAAGTATGTGAATTTGTAATGTATCTCACACCTTCCTTCTTACGAATTTTTAAGTTACTAGTGTGAATGAACTTTTTCTACTGTGCAGTTCCTCTTTAATGAAGTCACCCTGTTTTCCTTGCTGCCAGTGTTTTCTCAGTAAAATCTAATATTGCCCATCTTTGAAGATATGATGTTTAAATGAGTTAGATTCTGTCCACAATCATTCAAGAAGGTATTGTATTTAATATTGAAGCAATTTGAAAAATGACTACCACAAACATCTGTAGCCAACTGATGGGCAGTTATATGCCTTTATGGTTTTGTAATTTAAAAAGACATTTTACAGACTGTATTTCTTCAAAGACTTTGAGGTTGACCTAAAAAATAATAACAGAGGATGTTCAAAAAAGAAATTTTGGAATCCTGAGCCAGGCTTTATAAGAAACTAATTTCTTAGTGACTGAGAGTTTTGGGGCATGATGCATGGCTTATTAACACATGAGTGATAATATACATTCTTTGACTTAAACTGAATTGTGACCTGAGTCGTCATATAAGACTAAATGTAATGACAAAGTGACTAGGGAATTCTGAGAACTTAGTCAATTCTGTCAATTAGTTAAAAATTGGGAATTTTGATATTCATAATAAATCTATCTTTAGAAAGAAAAAGCTTTAGAAGGATGATATATGAAATGTGCATAGGATTTGTAGAGAGACATGAAGGATCTCATTCTTCTTTATTGGATATACTAAGATGAAATGATTAGTTGTAGACTTTAACTTCTTTTCTAGTCAGTAAAATGATATTTGTCTCTACAGTATAGGTAAAATTTATATAATTTGGACTCTATAAATTTCTTAACTTTTGAGTTTTATGCATTAATGGTAATAAAGTACTCATTTTAAAATCAAGTCCAGTTCCAATAATTCAGGAGATATAACATGCTCAATATTTCAGACAGCTCCTAAAACGTGTTTCAGATATGTTGCAACTGAAACAGCCAAAATGTTATTTAGAACTAGGAATCCTTTGTTCTTATTTCAAGTTATTTTTCTAGGCAAGTAGATGACTTCATTTTTGTTTTTCATCAAGTAAGGGAAAGGATACTTCTCTTTTTAACTTATGTGAGCTTTCAATAATTAGGAAGATAGTATTTCATAAAATAAAACCAGAATATGTTATGAAGCATAAAATGTGGGTCAAATAAATATTAAAGCTGTCCTATCAGAACTGTCCCTACTAACTGGTTAACAAGAAATGTTTTTAGTAAATTTCCACAAATTAGTTCCTCATATTTCGAATCATTCTGCTTAAGACTTTCACTACCCTGAAAGCTATTGAAGGAAATTTAAATGAGTTAGATTCTATCCACAAAGATCTTCCTCTTTAGACCCAGAGTTGATACCTAAATATAAGAAAAGTAAATAAAAACATTAAGCTGTATATAATAAAATATTGGAAGTGAATATTGAGAACAATTGCTTGATTAATATAAAGCATTAAAAAAGGAATAAAAGCAGCAAATTGAATGTTTTTGTTTTACTTTGTTCAACATGTGCAAAGTAAAGATAAGTTTTCTGATGAGAATTTTCAAGCTGTTTTAGGATTCTGAAGAAATAAAGCTATGGAAAATAAAGCAGTGTATTAGCCACTAAATTTTAGCAGGAAAATAAAACTTTATTGTTCATTTTTTCCTAATTAAACTTTATAGATTTCTTAGATGTTAATGAGCACACAAAGCGTCTGGAATTTTTACTTCCTGACACACCAGAAAGCTGATTTTTAAACTATCCAATAGATCTTAGTAGAGAAAAAGTGGGCTAGAAATTGTTTCTTAATTCTGTATAAAGAAACAACCTGAGCTAAATTAAAAGGCATAAAACTGGGATTCAACTTAGGATCATTCTGTTTTTCACTTTTATTTGTCTAGGAGATAGTTGATCCTTCACATTATGTTTACTGCATCATCAGGAAAATCTTAAATATAGGATTGTTTTGGAGTCCTTCATTATTAGTTATTTGGTTGAATGGGTATGTAACTGAGAGGAGGAGAAAAAGTACATGAAGACACCAAATTATGAATACTTTTTGTGGTAAGCACTTCTATGTACAAATATTTCACTCTTTATGTCTTCTACCCCACCATTAACTAATTTTTAATTTCTTTCTCCATCCTTGCTGGAAGTAACCCTCTAGACTAACACATGAATACACAAGTGAATATAAAAATAATACAATGAACATTAATATAGCTCATTAATGTTCACTCAAAATGAGTGAACATTTCTTTAGTCTCCTTTCCTCTCTCCCTCCCTTCCTTCCTCAATAAAGATTAGTAATAAAAGAATAGTACAATGTGAGTGTCTGTTCTAATTCAAACCAGTTCATAGATATTTAGTGTTTATGTGGTACATGGGAAAGAGTTTTCTTAGGCCTTTCCAAGTGGTCTATCTTAATGAAAGCCACTGTCAAAAACTATAATGACAGAAAGCTGGGGGAAAAAGTCATCCAATATATTTGATATTTATAATCATAAAGATGAAAAGAGCTCTCTCAACCTCTGTATATTTCTAGTAACCAGCACTTTCTTTGTGTTGCCTGCATTATTGTTTCAGCTTATTGTGCCATTCCTCCTGACTCATTTCTATGTCTCCTATAAAGTGGTCTGATATGCCATCATACTTCCAACTCTGTATACCATTTATCCCCATTCTACCTTGGTAATTTTTCTAAAATGTAAATCTGATTACGTCTTATCACTGCTTACAAATGATTTTTTTCAACAACGTTATTTCAGATATCCTTAAAAACCCATCACCCTAAAAATAAAAGTCTTTATTTAGGGATTCATAGGCTTATGGTAAAACTACAAAGTATCAGTATGGTAGTTACTTTAGGGTAAAGAGGAAGTGGTGAAATGGAGCAGGTCTGGATGAGCTACATTAATGTTCATTGTATTATTTTTATATTCACTTGTGTATTGAGATGTACTCCACATACCAGCTCCTGGGAGGATGATTTTCAGGAAGTAAATCTCTGGTTTTCAGTATCTAAACTTCATACATTTATCTTTCAAACAATATTTTTTGTATTTATATTTATGCAGAAAATATTTACAGTTACTTTTCTATAATGTAAGAAAACATGTTTGTAAAACTAGTTAATCACTAGTAGAATGTCAGAGTCACATATAAACTTCTTGAAAACTACTGTTTGAGGCCATGTTTGTTGCTTGGTAATGGGGAAGTGATACAGAAAGCATTTTAAACCCTAGCATGTTAAATTTATAGGGTATATAGATTGAGGATGCATAGGTATTTAATAGTACATAAATATTTTAGGAAATTGGGTTAGGGTTTGGGTTTAATGTGTAATGACATACATTTTCACATATCAAATATTGGGAAATAGACTCCTGATAAACTTTCTGCCCAGAGTATCTCACTTTCAGGAATGGAATTCATTTATATATATATATGTATGTATGTATATACACGTACATACACATATACACTCATATATATGTACGTTTATATGTACACATATGTGTATAAGTGTATATACACATATATGTGTATATATAAACGTACATATATAAATGTGTGTCTATATGTATATATACACACATATAATGAAATATATAAATAAAATAATTGGCATACATTGATGTATAAGTTTAAGGTATGCAACATGGTGTTTTCATTTATATTGTGAAAAGATGATCAAATAGGTTAGCTACCATTCGTCTACTCAAATAGATACAATAAAAAGAAAAGACAGAATAAGAGGAAGAAAAATTTTCCTTGTTATGAGAAATCTCAGGATTTCTGTATATAGCACAACAGGGATAATTATAGTCAGCATGTAGTATACATTACCTCCATAGTACTTCTGTATCTTATAAAGGGAAGTTTGTACCTTTTGACCTTGGATTTCTAAACCTAAATTGAGATGTATTCAGTAGATACAGATATTTTATTATACAATTTTTATAGTCTTTTCTGTGTTTTCACAACTCTGAAATCATACTCCATAGTAGACTCTCAAACCCTTTATGTTCTGGGGGGTGCTCCTCACACCTACTTCTTGAGTGTCTACTCCTGCCCAGACACCAGTGGTCCTGCTAGGCTCTGTCTTGCCTCCATGCATTTGTGCATGACAAGCTCTCCATGTGGAACACTTTCCTCCTTCAAAAATGTGCTGGAAACTTAGTTCTGCATGAAAGCTGTTCTGGTTTCTTTAACTTCTGTGTTCCCATTATAGCCTTTGAGTCATGTAGAACACAATGGGATATTTCAGCTGGCTACTTAATATACTTATCTATAAGCTTTTTGAACAAGAGGATTGTCTTTCATGAGTTACTGAAAGTCGGTTTTAAATAAACATTTACTAATAAATGAATTCATATAGTATACATCACTGTGGTTAGAGTCTTAATGAAAGAATTGTAGAAGAATGGACATCAAAGATATATAGTGTATGTTAAGAGAATAACGCAGAATACATAGAAAAGTATAAAAGGAAAAATGATACAGATTTGGATAAAAGAAAATGGAAATTTCACAAGGGGAACATGGGAGAAAAAATTGTTAAGTGGGGGGAATTGAGAACTGAAAAATCCATGTTTGCTCTGTACATTCTGAGACTAACGTGGCATAATTCTTTAATATTCAACTTCTATTCTTAGTTGTGTGTGCTTATGTCTTTATAGAAAAAAAGGAATTTAGAGATATGCATATGATTTTTCTTGATGCTCTGCATGTATATCAGATATCAACAAGTGTTTTAGAATTAAATACTTGGCACCCCTGTGCTCTTCCCCCTTAGAGCTACTTCTTAATGCACTAGCTTGAGCTGCTCTTTACTAAACAACTCTAGTCGATTTGTTCAACAAATAATAAATGAATCCCTGCCTTGTTCTACCTTGAGGTTATTTTCTTGAAAAAGAAAAAAATACATTTGACTTATAAAATCATGTGAAACAAAGCTAAGTAAATGGATTTAATATGATGATGAAGTCATTTTATCTGCTATTCACTTTCAGGTCACTGTCTATTATGCTATTAAGCATTTCTAATGTGTCTGATACCTGAAGAACTGGATTTTTTATACTACTTAAGTTTAATTAGTTAATATTTAAATATCCATTGTAGTTACTATCTATTGTGTAGGGCAGCACAATCCTGGAATGTTCATGAGAAAATTAAAATAGTCATTATGACTACCTCACCAAGCAGTTCAACTCCCTTTCTGACATTTTCTCTAGAATAGCTGGTAGAGCAAAAAGATACAAATGCTGTAGTGTTTAGCTCCTAATTTGTGAGACTCTCCATTAGCAGTCTTTAATAGGAATTAAGAACATGCTAGCCAGTGAAGATACATTCATTCCTGCCTGTTACACATGAATGACTAACAAAATTTCTGTATAATCAGTCTATCAAGAAAAGTTATAATTAGAATCTTATTTATTTGCTTCTCATGGAACGCTGGACCTCTTTCACCACATTAACACAATCAGTACTAAAAGGCAATGGGAAATTGGCTTTGGCATGCACATCATTCTTTTTGTGCCCATGAGATTCTCAGCATAAGTCAAAGTAGCATTCTGGATTAATGTTAAGGATGTTTCTTGTGATGAGACAGTCCTAAATAATGTATGAGCCTACATGTATATACACATTTCATGTCAGCGGCTACTGAAAAAGCATTCCTAACTACCCTAGGCAATTCTTTCCAGCCCTCCAGAGGTCCACTTAGAGAGGTTGTTAAGTTGCTCAATAGGACTCTAACCTAATTTAAAGAGGAAGTTTCTCCAAGCTTTGGATGCATGGTTTCATCTTTTGAAAATGGGAATGTAGTGTATATAACTATGGTGAGTTCCATGAATTTGCATTTTAATAAGCATTCTGATGATTCTGATGCAAGTGTTCCCCCACCCCCACTATATTTGAGAAAAGTGAAATTGGACTATGGAAAACATTCGAGGACCAGAACACAGATCACAGGCACATAGCATGGAAATGCATGTTAATGAGAGTAGTCTTTCAGGGAGAGACCATTTCAAGCAGTTTTCCCCAGGGAACATGTATCTCCAGAGATGCCCTGTGCCTATTTAACAGTGGGGGAGGGGATATAATAATTCACATTCCAGAAAAAGAAGGCACTCAAAACCAGAAAATGTTCAGGCAACTTAAATATTCAGGCAACTTAAATAGAATTACAGAAGCCTTGGCAAATGAAAAATTATTGTTGAGCCACAAGTCCCTTTCCCTCAGCAAGACACCCTGATCACCTAGTGGTTAATGAATGATAACCTCCATATTCTGTTTCTCTTTTCTTAATAAGGTGGAGAGGAGAGCACACTCTGACCTGAATGAAAATCCCTTGCTATTCTGTGGTTGGAAGCATGTGCCTTGTTTTAAAAGTACGGTGCTCTGAGATGAGGTAAGACAGTAAAGTGATTTTCAGCTGTCTATTCTGTTTCCATCAGGATTGCCTTATTAGGTATGGATTTTGTGGTGGCACATTTTGGGGGAACATTGCTGGGGATATGTCCAAGTAAAAGCATTTGAAAGGTAGCTCACCTTCCAGTAATGCAGCTGGTGATCGCAGGAACTCTTATGCAGATTACTTCATACCTTTAAGCATAAAAATAGCCACTCCACCATCTTCTGATTTCAGAGAAAGTCTTGCTGTCACCCTGCTCATGTTGTTGTGATAAAATTGTACACAGAAGCTTCCTAAATGGGAGCGTAATTATATTTCTAAGAATACAAATAAAAACATGTTTTGGTTTGGTTTGAAAAGACCAGCATCTGATATCATATTTTAAACTTCTGGAAGTGCTCATGTTTTAGTGAATGGAATCCTGTCTCTGTCCTGGAAAGTCTAGGGACACATTCTTCTCCCTCCATTTGCTGCTTTCCTCCCTAGCACTGCTCAGAAAAAAAAAAAAAAAAAAAAAAAAAAAGCATCAAAGGGAAAGTAAGGTGCACACTCCACATCAGATTCTGGAGTTTTTTTTTTTTTTTAAAGCCATTTTTTTAAGTGGCTTAAAAAAACATTATGGAATAGTTTATGTAATTTCCTGCTGAGTAGAGTAGCAAACCGAGGTTTAGAGCAGTTAATGAACTTACTGACAATAAAGCAGCAGTACATGCAAACTTCACTCAGACTTAGATATGGAAACTTCAGATGATTTATTCTCTTATGCCTTGCTCTATATCATCTTATTTCACATTTGAACTCATACTATCTTTTGTAAAAACATCATTGATAAAAGATAAATTTTCCTATTCCTTGTGCCTACCTTAGACTTGAAACATTCCTTTCTCTGGTCTTTCTGCTGAAAATATTCTTCCTTTACAATTGAACCTGCCAATGGCCACCTTCTTTGCCTCCTTCAAGCACTAATGTGCTTTTTCCATCCAGAGGGGCTGTGATACATAGCATGTTGCACCTGCAAGATGGAAAATGCCCATTTCTTCATAAGTGGATCAACAGAGAATTTTGGAATTTTGCCAATAGAATAGATAAGACATGGGAAACCTATACACTTAGTACAAATTCATCTGATGCTTTAAGAACAGTTGTTTCTTTAATATTTATTATGTATAAGGCCCTGTTTTTAGGAGATGTATTATTATGTACTTTTGATTTTATTGAGGTGGTTATTGAAGAAAGACTTAGACTTAGCAGTAGGTTCTGAAAAGAAGAATGATAGTAAAATCTGAAGTACAATATTTCTGAAATCCAGTTTTTTAATACATGCAAACTTAATAAAGTTTAGAAGACAAGCACTAAAATAACAGAAAGCCACTTTACCCGTTATAGACCAAGGTCAAAATTAAATTGAATCACATATTTATATTCACAATATTTTATTTTTTTCTTCCTGTTGTATTATATGAACTACTAATTTTTATTTCGAAGTAAATAGCGCAATAGAACTGCTAACAAATTTCCTTCTACGATTTTGACAAGGTATATTTGGGTAGATATTGAAACTCACTAAGAATACTACGTATTGGTATTATTGCTCACAGAAAGAGTTGTCTGCAGCTGCTATGAAATACTCAAATTGATTTTCATGAAATATAATCTTTAGATAGTATAATAAAAGTAACCAATGTAGTGAGGTGAAGCAGTTTTTTGAGAAAATACTGCCAACCTGCCTTTTCAGCCATGCATGCTAAATACAAATCTTTCTCTGATTTATTTTTGCCCTCTTGATTGGTTATAACCTCTTCAATCTGGCTGGAAATTCTCTTGTGTCCTCTTTTAAATAATTTTGAAAACTACATTTATTAAGCCCAAAGTGCTTTTCTTATTCTGGGTAAGCAGCAAGAAAAAAAAAATACAATGATAGCAGCACATTATATCAAGCATACTTTGTTTTAATTCAGAAATTTTTAGAAATTGTTAGAAAAAGACAACTGTCATCTTCACTGAATAGACCAAATAAGGGACCAGGCACCAGAAAAAAAATAAGTATAATAAATCAAAAAACAAAATTAACAGGCAGCTATTAATCAGAGACACTCTGCAGGGGAAGGGGGAGGTAGAGGGATCAAAACAGGGGAGGGAATGTGTTCTTACACAAGGGACTGTGGTGATGGTGCACGGGTGAATTGGTGATGAGAATTTTTCAGGGACTACACCTGACAAGATAAAGCATTCATTATGCAAAAAGAAACAATGGTATAAAGTATATATAAAATTAAAAATAGAGTGTGTAACTCAGCAAGAATTTATAAACATAAGCTAAGAGTAGTCAAAGCTGCCCTTTATCCTCTGAATGTCCTCTTTCTAGTTTACTCCTATTTCGACTGGACAAACTCATGGTTTTAGTGAAGATATGTACATTAAAGACTTAAATAAGTAATCCAACCTAAACCTGTCAGACCATTGTGTAGCCCACTACCTAATAATATCTTGGTTTGAACATCCTTGATACCTCAGCACAACATGTACAAAACTGGCCACTTCATAACCTGTCCGTTGCCCTGTATTAACAAGTTCTTTGTCATAGTATGTCAGTGAAAGGTATTACCACCCACTCACTTTCCCATGTCAGAAGTCAAAACTTGATTACTCTCTCTTTCTTTCATTTCTCATATACAATCAACCAAAAAATCCAGTTGATTCTTTCTCCTAAATATTTTTAGAAGCAGAATGTTGAATTTTGTTTTCTGATCCAACCAGCTCTGCTGTACCTTTTTATTGGTCAGTGGAATCCCTTTATATTTAGGTGATTGTTGATACATGAGGTTCTGCTTCTACCATTTTTTTCTTAACTTTTCTGATTGTTTCTATTTCTTGTTCACTTTTTTTTTTGGTGGATGTTTTTTGCTTTTATTTAAGATGAGAGTTTCTTTCAACTTTTCTTTATAGGGGAGATTATAACAAGCTGCCCACTCCCAGATCAAAGTCTTTTACTGCCTTGCCATTACTCCGTGATAAAGGCAAAAGCTTTTACCATGTGTTCTAAGCTACTTTATGTTCTAATACCTGCTTATCTCCCATCCTTCACTATTTGATTCTTGTTCTCTTTACTCCTGATAGAATCAACTTCTAAAAGCACTCCTTTTTAGATTCTAGGTTGTCCAAATTACCTGGAATATTCCTATTTTTTTATATTTTAGTTCTTGAAGGTTGCATCTCTTGGGTTTGAGTTGAGGGTGAAAAGTGAGTGCATTGAGAATGTTATCTATCAGCTCATGTATGTGCATTATACCTCTAGGACCTGCTTGTTCCAGATCTTATGCAGACCTTGACAAAAGATCAACTGCTAAGGGCAACATTATGACTGGCAACTCAAGTCAGAAGACACTGTGGTATATAATGGTCATATAATCAGTCATTACATGCACGTAGTGGTACGACAGTGCCTGTTAATCAAATTTAGAAGTGTTATTTTCTTGGTGACAAAATTCTAAATGTTTGCATCATGATTCTCTTGAGTTTTCCTCACGTTTCATAGAGCTTCTTGATCTCCCTTACATGCTTTCTTTGAGTCTTAGTGTCAAATGGTAGAGTTTCAGACTCTAGCCATTTTTGAGCCATTTCTTTGTCTGGACTCTATTTTTAAGAGGACAAATTTAATTTATCTGTAAGTTGTTCAGAACAATACCTCCTAAATAAGATACATATTGCCTCCCATGTTTTAAATTATGTGAAATAAATTAGTGCAAAAACAGGGAAGATAATGTTAATATGACATAGAAAGTGTGGCTGAGGAAGTCCTTTTTGAAAAATTCATCTTTAAGTTAAGATGGGAAGAGTGAAAAGGGATCAGCAAAGTGATGTGTCAGGATCAGTGCATTCACAAGGAACAGATGTGAAAATAGGGCGTGTTGCAGGTATGGAGACCAAAGAACACAAAACATCAGGGATTTTGGATGAAGGGCAGGGCCTGATATTGGGAGCATTATAGATAGACAAGGAGACAAATTTGGATTTTATTCTAAAGTCCTAGAGGCAATTGGAGTAATTTTCAAGATCAGAAATAGTGGAATAGGACAACAAAACATAGTCACCCGAGAATTTCAGACTAGAAAACCTGGACTGAATATGGAAACAGTTTTTATGTTGCCATGAGAAGTTATATGTAGTTTTTACAAAGTAGATTGAAGTTGCATCCTACATTAAGCAAAGGAAACTTTAAAAGCCTAAAAGGAAAATTAAAATAGTTCTAGATTCTACCTAATTAAGGAAGCTGTGTGCTGATTTCTGGAGCTTATACTCAGTGTATTTTTTAGGGTGCCGAAATTTTTCATTCAGGTGCTTTCAGATTATCTGTCTAACTTTTTCATGCTATATATGCAAGATCTGAGGCACATGGGGTGTGTGGAAATAATTTGTATTTCACAGAGACTGGCAGAAACTAGTAGCTACCTAGAAGTTGGTTCCTCTACACAGGGGTGAGGAGGGCGGCAGAAGCATGAAACAGAGTGCCTTTAAGATAGTGAGTTAAACTGTAGGAATTTAAGTTCCCTAATTCATTAAATTATGTTATGACCATTTAACAGAGTTCCATATCAGCTGGATAAAGCTGATGGGGAGAGCTAGAGAGTGTAGGGCAGGGGCTTCTTCCTTTCATTATAGATCCTCTGGACTTTAAATCATGGACATGTACTCTTTGCTGAAAACTTAAAATGAATTACCTAATGCAGTGGGTCCGTGGGTTTGGGATGTCTGAAGGGAAGCACTGTATAATTTGATGAGTTAAGAGTGTATGGTTTCCTGGGAATAACCAGATCCACGGCCTAAATAATTTTGCATGCAGATTTCAAAACACTTGCTAGTTATTCTTGAATGGATCCTGATACCTGAACAAGTTAAAAAGGAAGTTTTATTACAATGACTGCTTCTCATTAATAGACATGTTTAATCAAAATCAACCTAAACAGTGAAGTCTCACTCTCGTTTCTGTAAGCTGAACAGAATTTGAACAAGCTAATGATTTGGTAATCAGTCTTAACTTATAAATGCTAGAATCTTGAAATTTTAATTGTCATAAGAACCAAATAGGTTTGTATGTAAGTGACATTTTATAATGTGCTTTGGGTTTATTATGTATGATACCTAAATGATAGGGTTTCTTGGGTAAGAATATATTTAGTGGCATTCACCATTTTATGGGCAATAAAGGATTTGAGTATGATCAAATATCCAATTATATGCTAATAAATGGATATTGTTTCTATGCTACTGGTAAATATGACATCTCTGGAGACAGTAATGACAGGCTAAATTATCATGGGCCGAGTTCACCCCTAGACTATAGTTAGGGCTGCTGGAGCATCTCCTGAAATTCACACATTCATTGAAAAAACAATTCCCTGTTGTGAGGGACTAACAGGATGAGTACACCCATTCACAGCATGCCCTTAGTGCTGGTTGAATTGTGGTAACAGCAGGAATTTACTGGAAGTCAGGAAACAGAATTCAGAGCAAAGAACATGGCCTCCTATGTAACTTCTGTTTAGTTAGGTTACAGATGGGGACACCCATGCTCACTGGGAGCTCTCCAGAGGCTGAGCTGGCCAAGTAAACCCCCCTCCTCCATCCCGTGCAATTCCCTTTTTTAAAGGGAAATGATTCATTCACCTTGATGTTTTTGTTGTTGCTGTTGCCTTTCTCTTTCACAGAGAGAGAAAGAAAATGAAATGTTATATTTGGAGACAGAAACTTAAACTTTTCTTACATTTTGATTATATTTTAAACTGCATATTGACCACACAGTTATAAACTAAGTCCCATGAGAGCACAGGGAAATCAGGAGTTAATTTTGCCTGGGAATAACAAACCTGAATCTTGATGAAAAAAGAAAAAGCTTTCCAGAAGGTAGAAATGGAGAGAATGCAGAGCAAGGTCCTTTATGCTGAAGAAAAGGATAAGAAAGGCAAAGGCCTGAGGGAATTAAATGTACTTCACAGGAAGCAGAATAAGGCTCATCATTTTTCAGGATCCTACTTATTTTTCTATAGATTTTTGATGATATTTCATTACTTGATTCAGCTGTAGTGATGGTAATGAATTCTTTCCCCTGCCTTTCTTTTCATTGATCGCCCTATGAATATGATGTTCTGGGAGAAGCATTGGTGGTTCCTTTGTGACCATCTTGGGCAATTGCTATTTCCACTTTTTTTTTTTTTTAAATGGCTTCGAGTGCTGGGTCTAATATCCAAATCCATCTGACTTATCCCACCTGAGCTTGACATTTATATGTAAATGTAGATGCAGTTTTATACCAAAGGTTTTGAAATTTATATCCTTATTTGCTAAGCAGCTTTGCTTTGGTAAAAATAAGCAGTAAACAAGAAGAGAAAGACAAAGGAGCCTAGAAAAAAGGAATCCAATATAGGGTATTGGTGAGCGGATGTTCTAGACAACAATCATGTACCAGGTTTAGTAAGATGCAAGACTGTGTGAGGGCAGAAGGAGAGAGGACTCAGGTATAAAAGTAATTGATGAATAATCTTATGTATTGAATAGTTGGCACATTATTTCTTGTTGTTTGCCAGTAATTATAGTGGTAAGGAAGATGATGAACACATGAGAAATTATACAACAAATAAACATTTTTAAAGCACTTTCATTTTGTATTAATGTGTAATTTATATATACAGTAAAATTCTGGCAATTAGATCTCCATGTATTGAAACTATATGGTCATATAACCATGATCATAAGATCAAGAATAGTTCTAACATCCTCCAAAATTTCCTTTTTGTCTTGATAGTTAATCCCATTCTCATTCCCAACTTCTGGAAATCAGTGACTTTCTTTCCATAGTTTTGTCTTTCGCAAATGTTTTATAAATGGAATTATATTGCATGCAGCTTTCCATATGTGACATTTCTTCATATTGCTTAATGCCTTATGATTCACCCACATTGTTAAGTAAATAAGTTATTCATATTTCCCTTTTGTTTCTTTGTATTGCAGAGCAATATTCCATTGTTCCTCATAAATATATTTGCAAACTTGATTTCTACTACATAAACCTACCTATCCTCTTTTATTTCCTCCCCTGTTCTTTAGAATCCCTCTTCCTCTTTGATAAAAGAGTCATTGCCCTGCCTGTTCCTCAAAATTACCTTTAACTCTATGATGATGATTATAATTTTGCCTCCCTCCTTTTAGGAGTTTTCTTAGAATATATGTGACAAAATGAATTATATTGATAGAAATCTAATGACTAATTTGATCATATGCACTTAAGAAGGGACACAGTAAAGATCTTACCTTGCTAGCTTGTTGCTCAGACCCAAGTCAATTCTCAAATAAAAAGCGCAGACCCATAGTCCAACTGCCACCACATGTATAGTAGTTCTCAGATCAATGTAAGTGAGTTGGGCCATGGCTGAGGCTTATGGGATTAAAGTTTCCCTCTCCTGGAATAAAAAAAGTCAAAATAATACTTGTTCCAAATCAGCAAAAACCACTGAGCAGTCCATTAAGAAGAAATTTAAGAAGTGACAAATCACTTGGAACCATGGAAAATAGGAATAAAATAGGAATATTGGTAAGAAACTCAGGTGTGGCATAAGAACAGAAAGAAATTAGACCCCTTAGCAAGACCAGAAGTTTCAGAAAGGAAAGAAACTCATTTTGCCTGACACCACTTATTTCCCTAGTGACTAATATGTGGCTATTTATTTGAGAATGCTTTAATTACATTTTGGTACTTTTGATTTAATAAATTCATTTCACCCTGGATTATCTAGGAGAAAAAAATATTGATACCATCTACGTTAAGTGAAACTACGTATAGGAGGGAATATGTATCAAATATAAACTTTTTTATTGTCCCTAAATTTGTTGACATGAAGGAATCAGTGACAGAAGTATCAGGGTCAAACCACCCTTGTCTATGTACAAAGTATAAGGCATTTACAGCTTTGTGGAAGTTCCCTAGACTGCCAATTAATTAGAATTTCAAGAATCTTCTTATTAAAGATTAATGATACCAAGTATAAGATAAAAGTTTCTTGTTGAAATGCAATTCACATAGGTCCTTCTGATTAAACAAGCTGCTGTTAAATATTGACATAATGGCCCCAAATTTCACATACCTTTGAGCTCTCATATTTTCTTTAATGGCTACTCTAATAGACTTCACATATTAGGAAAACTCCACCACTCCCTTTTTACTTTTAGAGAAAATATATACTTGGAAGTGTTAAATCCTTGTGACTCCTCTAGGTTTTTAGGAGAAAACAACTAAATAATGTGCTAAATAATGTAAAAGATGGGTATACATTTTAAAGAGGACAGTTCTGGAATAATAGTTTTAAGTATGTTTCAGTCTTCAAAATATTTGATATTTATTAAGTGTGTATACCATAAAGAAGTGTGACTTTCTTTAGATTAGGGGAAACTAGTAGATTTTTAAAATGTGGGTTGTTACTTGGAAAAGTTGGGTCCCTGATTCTTTAGTTTAATGGAGACAACAGGCTGATTATTAAGTTTTGACTTCCCACTTGGGTATCTAACTTAGCTTCTTTTGATTTGCAGATTCTTCATCTGCAAACTTGTTTCAATAATTCATAAAGTTCCATAGGATTGTTATGAAAATTAATGAATACCTTAAACAAGAGAAAGGCAGTATATTATTTATTTTTGTATCCCAGCCCCTAAATTACTCCATAAAACATTTTGTAACTGATATATTTTCAGAGAAGTTGATAAAATAGTTTAAATTAACAGCTGATCAGATCATCTTTTCACCAGCATTGCTAGCTGTCAAACTTTATTTCATGTATTGCCTGCTTTTTTATTCATAGTAAATGTAACATATTTATAGTAGGCAATATAGTCAAAAATAATTTTTCTTTAGAATGTGAGAATTTGGAAATATTACCTTTATTAACCAATATGATAACTAAAGAAAGATGAGCCTGAAAAAAGTCTTTAGACAATAAGCAATCCCAAGATGGGCACTGCACGGAATTCATTCCTTTTCATTGTCATTTGGGGCCCATAGCCTTGAAGGATAGTGTTGATTATTGTACTTTTTTTTTTTTTTCTGAGCAGGTTTGCAGTAGGAGATACACCATGTATTCTGTGCTATGTCTGATCTGATTTTATGTAATCATTTTATTATGAAGAGTGGGTTAGGGCATAGGATTGATACAGGAACAAAAACAGGCCCAGGCACTAAGAATATTACTCTTATCCATATCTTTTAAAATTAATATCTACTATCTGCTTATTAGTAACATTTCTGTTTAAATTTCATTATGCCTCCATTTTGTCTATATTTTTAGAATATTCTTTAACAAACCAGATGGTTAAATGACTTTAAGTGAATTAGGAGCCACAGTGGGTAAATTCATGTGGAAGAAACAGATCCAGATGAAATATTTCTCACTAGAATTAAGTGGCAGACAGGTGTAAGGTGTTAATTAACACCTAGCATTTAAATAACAACTGAGTACAAACTGAGAAAACAGAACCAGAAACCATGAACGTATCTGGAAGTGATCTAAAAAGAGGAAAGTAAGAAAAAACAGCAAAAGAACCCATTAATAATAGGGGATTTTTTTCCAGTATAAAAAGTGGACTAGTAGCGTGCCTCTATTTAAGTGCTTACATCATCTATATGCAAGTTATACCAGTACATCCAAAATTATGCACGACTCTACCTGTGGTAGATTCTAACCAAATTAAAGGCATATGAACTGGTAAGACAACTGATTTTATAAATTTCTGGAGACAACTGATTTTATAAATTTAACCTTTCCCTGAGAATATTTCTACCAGAATAGTCTTATCATCTGCCTTTTCCATCTAAGCAATCAGTGTGAGTTGATATACAGAGTTGCTTTTATTTTTAGGGGAAATACTGCAGATAATAATGCATCTAAATTTTAGCAAACACAAATGAAGTTACCATTATCAGTCAAAGAAATGATGGAAAACTTTAGGGATGAAATTAGACGATAGATCCAGTCAAAATTGCAAGTATAGTTTCTTAAAATAAATACACAAGACTGGACAATGTAAATCAATCACTACACTTACAGTCAATATAATGCATTGTATGACTTCTGTCTTGTTTTATGGAAATAGATGAGCTGTTCATTAGTGTAAATAAGTCAGAGTATTTCTCAGGAGAGCTTTTAAAAAGCATGTTTTAGAAGATTTGGAGTAAGACTTTAGAGTCATTTCTGGGTACGAATCCTAAAAAAAAAAGCTGTAGACTTTTATGTTCTCATTTTGTTCCCTCTTGGTAGTATAGAAAGACATCAAGCTGTTTTTGTTAAATTCAGCTTTAAGATCTGTTTCTTAAACAGGACATTGGAACACTCTATTCTCTTAGGTATTGTTCCATAGATAACACCAAGGTCAAAATGAGAAGAAAGAACACTGTACATGCAAATTGTTTTAAGTAGAGAACATTTATCCTAAAGAAAAATGTTGCAGTTGAAAGCCTCTGTAATTTATTTGTGTTCATTTGTCTTTGTTAGGGTCCTAGTCTCCATCCTTGGGGAGGAGTGAACAGGGAGTTGAGCAATAATAATTTTAGAATAATTTAAGAAACTATGAGAGCACCAGCTACTTAAAGGTCTAGGGTTCTCACGTACAATCTGGTAATTTGTTCATCAGGGAATCTTGTTCAAAGACTGACTACTTCTGTGTCTAGACTGTTTGTTCTGAATCTCAACCATGGTGACCCAAAGTGAGGGAAAATCATTCCTAAAGAAAATCGCCACTGAGTGTGTGGGCAGAGAGTAAGAGGAGCAAATGCACAAACTGAAGAATGCAGATAAGACTTGCAGTGCAGAAGTCGATTAAGCCTCATTAAGTCGCAGCTTACCAGACACGTAGGTGGCTGTGTTACATTTAAGTTGCCTGGAGAATAAAATAAATAAAATTTACAAAGTTTACAGCCAAAAGTTTCTAGGCTCAGTTTTGACACTTCTGATTCATTTGTGAATCCCATGAATATACCATTTTCCCATCTCAAACAACACTGACTTTGGGGTGTAGATAGCTTTATGCCAATGAAATATTCTAAAATGCCTTCAAACTTGTATCTAAATAGCCATCTTTGTCAGTTCTGTGACCTGGCACAGAAATTGCTTCAATGAAGCAAGTTCCTGTTTGAGCTTCCCAGGTTCCTGCTATGGTTGGAAATTCATACTAAGTCTAAATAACTGTTTTGTTCCCTTTTTAACTTCCTTTTCAATCACAATTATGTTGTTTTTACAGTAAGAAGCAATGCATAGGACAAGTTATTTACATGGATCTTAGAAGACTAGGAGGTAGAATGTCATTGTCACATTTTAGGTCTCAGAAGTAAGAGAACTTTAAAAAAAAATTTCTTAAAATTCTTAAAAGAAAGTTAAATGTAAAAAGTCTGGCAAGGCAGCAGAGCCTTCAAAAGCGAGCTTGTGAACATTAAGGTTTCCATAGCAACACTTTTTTGTCTAAAGAGTTTATTTCTTCCTAATTTATCTACCATAAGATATTACTATTTATTTTGACCTCTAGACCCAAAGAGAGACTTATTACAGGCACAGTAAAATTATAATTTGAAATTTAAGTTGCCTCTGGTTTATTAATATTATTTCTTAGTGCCTATTGTACAGTATTTCTGTTTGCCTGCTTTATATATCCAGTAATACCATATGGATCTTATATAAAACCTGCATATTAAATACTTTTGGTAAACATAATTTTGATAGACAAGATGAGATAATAAAGTGACTTCTAAATATACTCTCCCATTTCTTCAGCTATTTTAAACTACTCAACTTTAACTTGGAGCATTTGCTTAAAAATAAGTTTCCTGCCTTGGATATATGTGTTTCATTTTGCAGAGATACTTGAGGTGGGAACCAAAAGATTTCATGCCATCAAAAACTTATAAAAACATTTTCTTGCCAGTTTTAATGTGGCATCTTTTACTGATAAGTCCTGGCCCTGTGTGTGTGTGTGTCACTCTGTGAACAAGCAGGGAGCGCCTGTGTGCAAAGTGTCTCCGAGGTGCTGTTGAGGAGTCAAACACCAGCAGGGCCATTGCCTCAGTCACTGAGCCATCTAGCTGCAAAGATGAGGTATCTGTGAATAAATATCATGAACAACAACTGAAAAGTGAAAAATCATGACTATACACAACTGTAGATATTTTTTTCATTTTACCCTATGTCACATATTAAATAAGAGTTCAGTGTTCACTATTTTTGATTATGGAGGTTAGTCTCATTTTATAGAAGAGGATATAAACTTTTCAAGTTCCTATCTAGTGACAAATGTAGAGTTTGAATCTCTTAATGTAATTTGAAAGAGGGAATTGTGAGTCAAGACATGAAAACAGATTGCAAAACATCCCATCTAAAAAACCTGAATGCAAATGCCTATTGGGATCAGATGGGGAAGAATCAAGTTTCTAACCCAAGAAGTTTGAAACATTCTGTAGACTTGGATGTGTGGATAACCCTTTTCCTAGATTGGAGGAGTGTTGGAAATAGAGTTTTAAGAAGGCAATGGAGCATAGAAAAAAATCAAGTAGAGGTGCTGGAGGCAGGAGGATACAAAGAAAAAGCCAAATGGAGGATCAAGAGGGACAAATGTAAAAACTCATAAAAGGGTGGATAGTCACATCCATGCATATCAATAAAAGTAAATACATAAAGCAAAAACTCATCAAAATGCTTCCACCTAATGTTTCATTTAATGACTTCAAATTGTAAGTCTTTTAATAAAATGGGTAGAGTCTTATTAATTGCTTGAATGAAGGAGAAGTATAGGTAGAAATCTATTAAAATAGTGTAAATCAGATAGTAATGCATTTATTTCAATGTTATGAGTTAAATTCTTGCTTGACCAGGTAGGTACTCAGGACACTTGTTTTAGTGACTAGATTAGACAAGTTTTGTAAATATCATATTAATTGTAAATAACTACTTTTCTAATGCATTAATATACTTGAAAATGGCTTATTTTCACATTTTATTTAAACAATTCAGTTTCACTCTGAACAAATGCTAATGAATTCAAGTTAAGCCTTAGCCAAATTCTATCTCATATCGTATTATACCATTCAATAATTTGTAAGCTTTAACTTTTCAAATATATGATTAAAAATAGGTTATGAATTATCCCAACTGCAATGTCTAATGAAACTGTTGTTTTAAGGGAATTCAGGAACTCATTCAACTTCTCAGAGAGGCTCTTATGGGAAGACTTACCTGGATCACTGAGACTCATTTCATATTATAGACAGTATTTTATATGAAAAAGGTTACTCTTAATGAGATGGAGACTGGATCTACTTTTTCAAAGTGTGAAGGAGTAGAATAGATAACACAAACATATTGGCATTTCACAGGAACTTGAGAGAGTAAAAGATTTACTTTTGCATTAGAACAAATGACGGTTATGTTGTGTCAGTTAACATAAGTAGCAGAAGGATAACCTGAAAGAAATTTGGTAGATAAAGGTGTTCAGAGAGCTAAGTGTGAAAGACTGTGAACTACTGTTGAATGGGGAATTGATGGAAGGAAGCATCCTCCCAATAAGATAAATAAATATACAGTTAATAGTATTTAAAGAAGAAAGTTGCCATGCTGATTTCTAGAGGAATGGCCTATGTAATTTGCTATTAAGTGGGAAGAGGAAACTGCACTTAAAAAATCTGTTACTTGTCCTTAAAAGTAAAATTCTCCTAAAATGTTTTGACACTTTTTTCAGAAACCCCTCTGCCTTATCCAGGAGGCTATAAGATAAATGATTACTTCATTATAGGGTGCTACAGAGAGCATAAAAAAACTAAAAAGGTGAGCTTGTCAACTCTGTATGTCATGATGAAAATATGTTTTAATTCTCAACTACACTAGTTAGACTGAGTGCCTTGGGGGCAACGGGAGATTACTTTGACAGGTTCAGCAATGTTGCTTCAACTCAGGAAGTTGAATGCCTCCAAGGAAGGTAGGTGCCTTGTACAATAGCAACCTCTAGGAAAACTCAGGCAGGATTCTTGTTATGTCCATTGAATGGTAATACTTTTTACTTCATATACCACTAAAGAATATGTTGTAATAGGCTTTAGGTATAATAGTTTAAATAAATAAAGGATTCTTTATTTTTTTTTTTCCCACAGCAAATGTAGATATGTGTTCCAGGGCTAGTGTATCCTCACCTTCTGTTCTGGCATCCTTAGTTAGAGGATTTCATCTTCATGATCACAGGATGGCTGCTAAATCTCTAGGCATCACATCTTTGCTTCTGGCAGGAAGAAGAGCAAAATGGCAAGGGGAGGGTTGAGGCTCTTTGATGTGAAAATCTTTACTGAAACTCAATTCAGAAGACTTCTATTTGCATTAAATTTACTAGAGCTGGGTCATATTACTATCCCTAGCTACATGAGAAATTGGTAAAGTATTTTTATTTACATTTTTACGTTATAGGGATGGATTGCTACATTAAAAAATCAGAGATTCACTTGTAGGGAATGATAAGAGAATGGATCCTGGGCATTATTACAATACCATCCCACCATCCCAGTTTCCTAGAGTTTATCTAAGTTGTTACTCATTTCTCCTGCTTGTCTTCAGATCCTGGTAATTAGTCTAACTTCAAAAAAAAAGGGAAAATTGGGGAAACTTTGTTGTTAACATGAAGATAAAAGGAAATGCAAAAATCATGAAAATGTTATTTTTTAAAAAGGCAGATTAGAATTTTCTAGAAGTGATCATTGTAAAAAATTTATACAGAAATATTTTTCTGATGCATATAGGCTTTTTTCAGCCAAGATGTAGGCAGAAACCTGAGTGGAATATGAAAAAAGACTTAGTTTACAGATAACAAAAACATTGAACTACTAACATTTTTAGGCAAAAGCAAGAGATGAGAGTCACAGACCTAAAAACAAGGATTGCCCAGTAATTAAGGGTGATGAGAAGGAAAGGTATAGAAATGTAACAAAATGCTCAGGAATATTTATTTTTTCTAGAACTCTGTCTTGCGGAAAAATAATAGGGAAATCATAAAATATTAAAGCTTAGAATATCAATTAATGCAAAAATAGACCTCGTAATCCCAACGTAAAAATATATTTGCATTTCTATAGGGATTTATAAAATTACTTTCCACTGAAATGACATTAGGATGTGAAACTGTCTTTCCTTCTCACAAATACCAAATAGTAGTCAGCATCTATGAAAAGTGTATTGGTCCTTGTTTCAAACCTTTAGTGGAAAATGTATAGTGTCAGACAAAATATTTTGAGATTAAAAAAAAAAAAAAAATTCTGGGGCCTCCCCGGTGGCACAGCGGTTGAGCGCTGGGTTGCGAAACTGCGTGCGGCCTCTGCGGCGCCGGTTCCATCCCCGGCTGCTCCCCGGCCACCAGAGGAGGGTCCCACATGGTGTGCAGACCTCTCCTGCTGCCCGCTGCTCCCCTCAGCAGTGTACTTCGGTCCTTCTGCCTGCTCTGCTCCCCGCTCTGGCTCTGGTGAATTCTCTCACCCTCCCTCCCGCACTTCTGACTGTACCCAGTGCATGTATAAACAAAACAAACAAACCAGCAAAACAAATAAATAAAGCATGCCTCTATTAAAAAAAAATAAATAAATAAAAAAAAAAATTCTGCATCTGTCTTCCAGTTTAGATTAAAAATTTTAGCACCTTAATTAAGGTTTCCTAGATAATTTTCCACTCCTAAGTTTATGTAGAGGTGTACTGAGGAAAAAATGAAGGTCACTGATCTCTGGAAATATGTTTTATTGTTTCTTCCTCTCCAACTCTCTGTATGTATCCGTAATAAGAAAGAGATAGGAAGGAAAATGATCAGAATCAAGGCATTTGGCTTTTGGCGTTTGATAACTGGTGAAAAATTAGTTCTCTCCCACTCACTTCCATCAAAAAATTTACTTAATGTATGGGTAGGTAGGTCAGAATTCAGACATTAAAATGTTCCATAAAAATGCTCACATTGTCTATAATTCAATTATAATCCCAAGCACTAGATTATAGTATTTATTTAACAGTCAGTCTGTGAGGGTTTTATTTCCCCATCTTTATGGGGTTTTTCACCCATCTTTTCGAGAGTCCTTGTCTTGATAAGTACTTCTTATTTATCTTCTTATTCTGCATTATCACAGACTTTATACATGCCTAACAGATTACAGATTAAACCAATTTTTCTCATCCTATTAGTTACAGAGAATGAAAAACTTATACTGGTAGTATACATAATTTGTAGGCACTATGTATATATAAAAATCCGATACTGATTAATGTATCAATGTAGCATTTATAAGCAAAAATCTTAGCAAATACCTCCATAGCGCTTCTGATTTGGAATAGGAATTAAGTAGTTTCAAAATGATGATAAATATAGTGTCTATTTCTCATACTTGAGGAAAATCCCTTTACTTCTTGTTTACATTTTTTATCTCTTAAACTTACTTTCTTAAATCTTATTTTAATGGAGTTTCTTATTTTATTTCTGATTTCATTCTCCAAAGAAGTCTTAAGGGTGATTGTTCATTGATTACTATGTCTTCTGTGTTTTAGTTTAGTGTGTATGTGTGTGTGCGGGTGTATTGAGAAAGAGAGAAAGAGAGAGCAAGAAAGAGGGAAAAAAGAGCTGGAATTCTATGGGCTATTTCTTTTGAGAACCTGAAAAAAAAGCACACACTCAATCTTACCGATCAAAGGACTTAAAGTGAATTTCACATATGTCTCTTCTTCTTTTCTCCCTCTTTCTTCTCTGGAATGGTGCAGAAAGGGCAACCCAATTCAATTAGTCAAGATAGAAATGACTAAAGAAAAAAGAGACTAAAGAAAAGAAAAAGGAAGAATAGAAATAGAAAATATATCCACTAGCCTATGGCTACCCAAACAATAAATTAATTTCAGGGACACATTTGTCTTTAAATACGTTGTACTGCCACCATACATAAGCTCTTTGCTAAATCGACAGTCCTAAGGAGATTTGCTTATGACTTGCCTTGACTCACTGCTTGGAAAAGATAATTGAGGTCCATGGCTCTAAAATGTAAAATCTACCTACATTTAGATGTATTCTCATTTTAGATGCCTTTACCAGAGAGGGGGACAAAATCAAACATCACCACATTTGAATTTTAGAAACTAGAGATATTGTTTTTTCTTTATATTCTTTTTATAAGTATACAAGTACTCTCAAAAGTAAGAGAAATTGAGTCTGCAGAAGGCTCCAACACTACAATCTCTACTAAATTACAGATGATTGGCCTCTCAGAAGCCAGTATGATTGAAATTGTACATGCAAGCCAACCCACCGGATAACATAATATCTTTTTACTATCCTGCAAAACTGTATATCATTTCCCTTAAAATTAGTGACAGTCACTAAAGTGTAAAGGAACACATTATGACATTGATAAGGAATCACAGATTTTAATAGCAAATCAAGATAGTAAAATTAATTCTTATCTCTAATGATTATAAAATTAATATAATTTATGATTAGATCAAAAGTGCTAGGTATTTGGCCCACATTAGGCAGAAGGAAGCACCACCCCACATAATTCCTCTTCAGGGGGAATTTTTTTTAAATAGTTTGGGAAATTGACTAGAATTTTTTTTTGTTACTAGAGAATAAATTTGTATTTCCTCTTTTTTGTAAATTATTTTCCATCTCATTTTAATGGAACTATTATTGACTGATCAATTTAGCTTGCATCTCATGACATTTACTTAATAAATTTGATTGTGATGTTTTATTAGCATAGCTGGAGTCCTAGTTTAAGATAGCTTTTAGAGCACCTTTGATCCTTCTTCATCTTTATAGAGTCATCCCAAAACTATGTAATGTGTTTTGGTACATAAGAAATTTTAATAAATATCTCAAATATGGAAATTGGGTGAATGCTTGTGGTATGATAGAACAGCACAACAAAATCTATAGCCTAGATTATGCACAGAGAGAATAACCAGGTAAGAGAGCACTAATCTGATCTCCATCAAGATCCCTGATAATTCTAGACTCAGAGATAGCATAAATTACAGTGACCCACAGTGAAAAGTAGGATTGAAGAGAAGCATTAATTGAAGGTTAGTAAGAAGAAGATTTACTCTCCAAACTTAACAATTTTAATTGTCTCAGTACTCAGAAAGGGACTACTCAGTATTATATATTTACTCCCAGGGAGGAAATAGACAACTCTTTTTGTTGTCCATTCTTGAAGGAATTATCTGCAGCCTTCTGTTCCATGTACATGAATATCTGTGCTCAATGATAAAATCTTTCCATTTTGGCATTGGGAATGAAGTAAGGGAAGGATCATGTAGAGGTTGACTCTCTGTCTGCTCATACTGAAGTACACAGAAAATTTAATGAAAACTAAGTATACATTAAGAAAATGGTAAAAGGATATCACTAACTAGACTAGTTGTTTGATTAAAATGGCTGATACAAGGGTATCTTTGTGTATGTTTCCAGAAGCTGACCATAATCTGCCTCATTTTCCTCTTGTTCTCAAGTCTGTTCTTGTTCCCCAAGCTCGTTCTTCTCACAACATACTCAGGAATCCTTTATGATACTTCACTAAGCATATAGTAAGCACTGATATACACCTATTGAGTCAGTCTTGTATTTAATATTATTTCTATACTCTGTACTACCCAAGGTGATTGACAGAGTAACCATATTGTTACTGTTATTTTTGGCTTAGAAAACAAATATTCCCTGTCAACTTTATTCCAAGGGAGAGTCTAAACATTAAGTTATTGCTACCAGTGGTAAGATCATAGTAAAAGAAAAGTTTCTTTGAGGAGAAAGATGGATACTTGTTCCCAGGAAATGGGTATTTCAACAGAAGCAATTACTTTCTTATGAAGGCTCAGAACCTCAAAAGACAAAGAAGGGCGATTTTTCAGAAAATAAAGAATAACCTTGAAATTTGGCAATTAAGTTTACATGTTCTCAGGTTGCCTCCTGAAAAAGTATCATTTCATTCTATTGATACTTTTGCCTTTTCCTTTTTGAGTATAATGGAAGTATCAAAGAATTTTTAATAATGGCCTGGCTTTCATTATGAGCAGATTTCTATAACCTGTTTTCATTTATTTAAGATGATTTCTTATTGTATTTCCATTACTGGTCTTTAGTGAATTATACTTTATTGTATGTTAGGTCCTAGGTCTTCTAGCTCTTCTTGAGTTCCTCTTAAATCATCATCTTCTATCAGTACCCCAGTACCGAAGTCACTAAGTTACTGGCTCGCATCCTTGAGCTTTTTCTCTGATCATGGCATATGTACTTTCCCAGATTCATTTGGCTCCATCAGCCCTTCTGGTCTTGGCTACTTCCTCTGATTCCCAGGATTTCTGATGACTATGTAGCCCATACCCATGTTTGAAAAGCCTGGCCACCATCTCTGAGATCCTAAAAATTCATAATCTGCAGAACCCTTCTGCCTGGTAGAAACAAAAGAACTTCAGCTTACTAAGAACACTTTCCCCTTATCTGAATACTGAGTTAATAATTAACCTACTAACCTGGGGTTGATAATATATAATTAAAACAAAGAAGAATACACATGGATCCAGGGATTTACTGCATGTATCTGGGTTGTCAGTGTCCAATGATAACTGAGACTAAATAATTGTATCAACCATGGCTGCCTTCAGATGGTAAGGAAAACTAAGTACTTAAACTCCTTGGGGATGAAGGACTGGGACATTTCACCAAACAAGTAAGCAAGACTAGACAAAGTCTTGGCCCAGGAAAATCTCAAGTTGACAGTAGATGAGGGGAAAAAATACTATTGTTCCACAAACAGGTGCAACATCAGTTTGTTTTACTAATCCTACTTAAGCCCTTTTAGGATATTGCAATTTTTCACTCTTTGAAGAATTGAACTTGTACCAGCCCTATCTAGGTAGAAGTGAAGACATCATATACAAGAGAAGGTGTAAGCAGATTTGGGTAGTATAAGAAATATGATAGATCCAACATACATGTCTCTTTAGGTACAATCAAATTATGTATCCCTTAAATGTTAGTCATTTGTCTTCTCAGTTGGAATGGTCCTATTCAAAATACACTCTAGCCTTAATTCCCTGGTCACTATTATTGTTGCCTCATCTTCAGACACTACCAGTTGACTTTCCTTGAGGAAAGAGCTAGGGACTCTCACTTTCCAGCAATTACCTGAAGAAGCTAAGTAGAATTCACAGACATGCAGAGACATGAAAACCTTTTGGACTGACTCTTGACAGGAAAGCGCTCTCAATTAAATGTAACTCTTTCTTTCCTTAGATTTTCCCAAGAAAATCCTTTTTACTAACATGAATTTATAGTCACGCTTAACTATTTATTATAACATTTAAGTTCTCTCTCCTCTTTCCTGTGTCATGGCATTCCCTCTCCCTACTCTTGTCCTAGAATTCCACCTCCCAGGAAAGCATTAGTATATCAGTCTTTTCTAGGTTCTGTTGTTTTTGACTTTTTAAAAAAGAAAATCAGGGATAAACAACTTCTAAAATGAGGAAAACATCAAGATCACAATGAAAATATTTGGACTAGAAAAAAAAAAGCAAAAATTCCCTCTAATCCAGATGATTTGAAATGGGTGAAGAGATTAATGGAGTGAAGGTTGAATAATACTTCAGAAGAAGGAAAAAGTACTAATCATTTTCTCTTTCTGTCTTTCTCTGAGAAATGACATAGTGGTAAGGCTTGGTAAGTTAAATTGGGGAGCTAGTGAGACTTGCTCATTTTTAGCCAGACAATTGAGAAATAACAGGGAATAGAAAACAGGCTTACAAATTATTCATTCTGTGATCTCATCTTTAAAGAAGAAATGTGAAGTCTAGGCTATAGAAATTGAAACAAATTTTCATGTTTGAAACTTTGCTTTGCAAGGCTTTCTTGATTGTTCTCTAAAACAGCTATTCTTTTAGTCTTATCAGCCTCAGCAAATGATAACTCTAGCCTCGGTGCTTATGCTGAGATTATACAATGTTACCTATTGGCTTTCAAAACAGCAATACATTCTTTGAACTTCTTCATTTTATATTTAGAATTCAACCAATATAAAATGGAAGAGAGATTGTATCTCATGGTTCAAAATTTTACAATGATTTCATAGATCCCTTGAGTAAAATTAGAAATTTTTATCAGTCCTGTATTTCCGATACCTCCTACCCCCCTGACCTCATAGCCCTTCCTGAGAGCATTTGTTTGTTGTTTAGTTTATTCACCAATATATTCTCTCTATATTTAACAGTATTTCATTCATATTATGAACTTAATAAATATTTTCTGTATGAATTGCTATATTTTGAGTCTGTTTTTTAATACCAAGAGATAAAAATGGGAAGTTATTTGAAAGCTTAAATGTCAATTCATGGATATTTGAACTGTTTCTGCTGCTGCAAGACTGAAGCATGTTCTAATTTTAGAAATATTAAATAGTTGACAATGACATGACCTTGGTGAAGAAACGTCTAAAATGCAAAAGAAAACTTGGTTTTAAATATAAAATCTAATTTTTAAGTTGGTGTTAACCATGATCAAATTGGCCAACCAGTTTAATATTTCTGACACCCTCCCATCCCCATTAGCAAAATCTTAGTGATCAAATTGTCTTTGTATAGCCAAAGATAAAACTTTTTGTGTAAAGTGATAATCAGAATCTTAAGAAAACTCTATTATTAACCTCATTAAGAGAAATTGTGAAAGAACACTTCTGTCTTCAAATGATATAGACAAGTTTAATGCCCTAAAAGGAAGATGTGAACAAAAGAGAGAGAGAGAGAGAGAGAGAGAGAGAGAGAGAGAGAGAGAGAGAGGGAGAGAGAGAAAGTAATGGGATACCTATAAAAGTAGATTACCTTCACATTGAAATAAAATCAGTAAAAATCACTTAATGGCTATGAAATACATTTACCCTGTATTTAAAAAATCACCTTTTTTAGTGCTGTATAGCCATTCTATCATTTCAAATTTAAGAATATAGAATATGCATGATGATGCTGTGCAATAAAATACCCTCATCCATCATCAAAATTAACATTTTAGGCATTTTTGAAGTTTGTATTCTATGCAAGCTGCTTTGGCAGGGTAAGGAATGGCAAACCCTGGTTTGTGTATTCAAGCCTGGGCTGTACAGTCAACTTGCTGTGAGATGATGACAAACATTTCTGTTGCCTAATCTTAAATGAGGGATGTGGAATAGTTAATCTGCAAGGTTTTCCCCAGGCCCGATATGCTTTATTGATAATATAACATTTCTAACTGCCTAAAATTTAACCCCACCTAGATACATTGCTTTCCTTTTCAAACTGTTCTTTCTCAAAATATGTTTAATCCTCCCCTTAAAACTGCCTCCAACTTTTAACAGTACTCAATATTTGTTAGATTCTTCCAGTTTGCCAGAGTTAAAAACTTGCAGTCATTTCGACTCTTTTTTTGCTATCATTTAATTTACTAGAAAATTAGTTCTTAACTGCTTCCTTTTTTGGAACCACCTCTATGATTTAGCACTTTTTATGTTCTTAAATCTATACCTTCTTCATCTCCTGGATACATTACTACAACAGTTGTTTGGCTTACTGGTTTCACAGTCTCTAATGTTGTGTTTGCACCATTCATCCTACACATCATGTCCAAATGATCTTCCCATACCAACACTTAAATTTCACTCCTCAGCTCTAGAATCCTTTGCAGTTACCCTTCATTTTCTATGGTTTTCTAGCACATGTCTGCTCTCCATATGGATGTGTTATCTTGATATGTTTTTCTCTTGCTCACCTTTCCACTTTCCTAAAACCCCACACTTACCAGTATAAGTTGTGCTTATTCTGTCAATTATTTTGCTTTTTAGTATTCTTTAAAATAGTTTTTGATCTGATTATACAATGTTACCTATTGGACTGTACAACATTTGAAGATTTATAAAGTAGAAAGAAGATAAAAGTCAACCATAGCACAATATTCAAAGATAACCGTGATAGGGAAGATCTTTTCTTTTTATATTGGTATATTGGCATATTAAAATAACAGTTATAAAGTAGCACTTATAATCACTCATTATGAGACAGAAACCATATTTAGCAGATTACCTGGATTATCTCATTTAATACATTATGAAGCAGATATATTTGTTATCCTTATTTCCAGAAAAACTGCATCCTGGGATTAAGTGACTTGCCCAAGTTTACAAAATAAACCTTGATTAAATGTTTTTGGAGTCAGAGTATTTAACCACCATGCAAATTGTCTACTGTTGTCATATCGGTTAAGCATGTCTGTTTATCAAATTGTTCAGTACCCTTTCATATATTCTTATTGAGAATATAGTTATCTTATGTTTTAGAGAAAAAAAATAGACCTTTCTCCCATGGAAAACTGAAAGGGTGCAGTAATATGCTTAATCCTTTTCTATAATAATATGGCTTAAAAAGTAATTACAGACTTATAGGCTTTGAAAAGGACTGTCATGCATTTATATCTTACTTTCCTAAATTGTAATTGAAGCTATGGGGGGAATTTTTTTTTTTTGGTTTTTTTTTTTTTTTAATAGAGGCATGTTTTTATTTATTTGTTTGTTTGTTTGTTTTGTTTATACATGCACTGGGTACAGTCAGAAGCGCGGGAGGGTGAGAGAATTCACCAGAGCCAGAGCGGGGAGCAGAGCAGGCAGAAGGACCGAAGTACACTGCTGAGGGGAGCATCGGGCGGCAGGAGAGGTCTGCGCGCCATGTGGGACCCTCCTCTGGTGGCCGGGGAGCAGCCGGGGACCGAACCGGCGCTGCAGAGGCCGCGGACAGCTTCGCAACCCAGCGCTCAACCGCTGCGCCACCGGGGAGGCCCATATGGGGGGAATTTTTTTTTTTTGGTAAATTTATAATAAAAAATTCATGGAATTCATAGAGAAAATAATTTGGCAATCTGAAATAAAAGGGCAAACCTTTACAAAATCAAGTCATCTGAAATCATGTACTATGTGAATCTTAAAGGGCTAAAGGATAGATATATGTAATGAATTATGAGTGAATAATAATATATGCTGTCTATACATACATATTTCTATATACAACTCATGGGTTCAAGTAAATCATAATGCTCATAACAAGACTTATTTTAAATTTAGCCTAGCTCCTGCATAAAATACTTTCAGATGTAGAAAACATTTCAATGTGTAGCGTTTCCATAATGTTGAACTGCTTCAGAATGAAGCCAAATCATTCTCATTTGTATATAGCAATTGTATTTATTTTTCAGGTTTCTCCAGCAAAATCTGAACTAACCAACAGGATGTGTGGACAGAATGTGTGGCATATGTATGATGTGTGTGTGCGTGTGCGTGTGTATTTAAGGAATTAGCTAATGAGAATGAGATTGTTGGGACTGAAAAGTAAGAATTCTGTAGGGTAATTCACAGACTGATGATCCAAGAAAAAATTGATACTACAGATTAAGACTAGAGTCTGGAGGCAGAGTTTTCTCTTCCTTAAGGGACCTCAATCTGTTTTCTCTAAAGCTTTCAACCAATTGTATAAGACTCACATAATGGAGACTATTCTGCTTTATTACAAGTTTACTGATTTACATCTAATAAATACATCTACAGTAGCATCTAGACTGGCATTTGAACAAAAACTGAATACTGTGGGTATCCTGTTTAACCATGTTGACATATAAAATTAACCGCCATATTAGGCAACATACTCATTATAATTTATCAAATAAATTTAAAACATCTGTTTATTATGCACTTAACTGTAGTTATTTGTGATAAAAGACATGGCAAAAAAAAAGTTTAAGTTGTATTTGGGTATGCTGTAGATTGCATTAAAATTTTCAAATTCAAACAACCTGAAAAATTTCAGACCAAGCAAAAACAGAGAAATCAAATAGGATTAGGGACCTTATAACAGCAAGCAGCCTCACTGCTCATAAAATGAGCTCTCAATGAAGTTAAAGAAAGCTAATGTATTTGTAATCTTAAATGTAACTTAAAGTTGCTGCTATTATTTTTAATAGCATGTGAGTTTTGTTAGCAAAGGCCCCTGCATATTCTTCAAGAAGAAACTTTAAGTGTAAAAATTCATATGTATAGAGCCAACTTCAACCTGCTGGTTCACAAAGTTAATAGATATTGTTAATGATCTCCTTTCCTGTGTTCAGAGAATGGAAAGAAATATAAGATCAAGACTTTTTTTGCATGATAAACTTTAGTGTGCATGTAAGTCATCTGAGATCTGTGGCACAAATACAAGTGAGTAATGAAAAACAAATGAGTAGTGTTGGGGTGTAAAGGAAATCATCATACTGTACCCCTCTTTGTTCTTCTAGGCTGGCAAATAAATAAGTATCAGATATATTGATAAGAGAAAAACCCAAAAAGAGGTTTAATAATCACATGCACACTTCCTACTATATGGGAGAGACCCAGAAAAACTGAGTAACTGACCACATGGCTTCAGACACCATCTTAACTAGCTTACCTATGGCAAGTGAGGTAGGGGTAAGAGTGGGAAAGGTTGGGAAGTTTACCTAGGAAAACACAGTAAACAAAGACATTCAGCTTAAATTCTGCCTTATCCATTTCAAAAAAGTAAGGAGATTACATTTTCCCAATACCCTAAAAGAGACACATATTAATGTCCTTTTCAATGTTCACCCAACTTTCAAGTCCCTCCCATAAAATCAGCCTTTTTGTCCAAAAGACATATTTTGGGGAAGCAGATTTTTGCTCCCCTGCAGCAGGCATTATCCTACAGATTTTGGCATATGTCTGGAATATAATGTAGGAATTTTCCTTGTGAAAAGAAGCACCAAGATGATATTGTACAAAATAACATTGATAACACTTTAATAATAACACAAATAAATACAGACTATATGCTATAATCTCTGTTGTAAGATTCTTTAAAATATTTTTTTTTGCTAAGATCTCCTTCCAATCTTCCTCAAAAAACTGATGAATTTAAACATGTCTGTGACTGTTCCATTTTTTTTAATGCCATTTTATTACAAAGCAAAGTCTCACGGGACTGAAACTACAGTCAACAGATTCTTCATGCTAACAGGACTCTTCCCACTTTGAACTGTTGAAGCTGTTTTAGTTTGATTCAAAGGTACACATTAAAAAAATCTGAACATTGCTAAAATTGGTGCACATCATATCATAGATGATGTTTTATAGTCAATGTGGCCATTGAGATTGTCATGGTCTGTGTATTTGTGAACTTGAATATTATCATTATTTCAGTTGAATTTGTTTCATTGTAGTACTATATATATTGAAATTAATTGGTGCTAAAAATATCTTGCAATGATTTTGTTAGGTGATTTGGTGTTGAAGTAAAATTTACTATGTTCACAGAAATGCAAATGCCATATAAATTTCATATTAAGCAAAACAAATTCCTTGTCAATAAAGAAATGACAATTCCATAGTTTCTTGCCAAACAACAATCATGCATTTTGCAGCAATACCTTTCCACCTTTATCATGCAAGAGTCACTTGGGAATATCATTAAAATACAAATTTTGAATTAGTAAATCAAGGAGAGGGATTGAGATTACAAATTCCTGAGTTCACAAATGTCCATGTTGCAGGTACCATGAACAACAATACAAATAGTGAGTTTACTGATATAAGACAGATAAAAGTACATAAAGCTGTTATCTGTCATGTATCACTCATAATTTTGGCAACACTGTAGCCATTTATTATATAAACATGATAGAATTATAAAAAACACAGTATTTTTCTCTTCTAGATATGTATACAAGTGATGGTTATGTGAAAAAAATCTCAAATCAAAAAGAATGTTTCAAGTAACTATAAAGAATTCTGAGAAGTTGTTAAATTAGAAATGCAGTTTTTTTTCTTGGTGTTATACAAAGAAATGGTATGTTCTAAAAATCTATGCATTTTTTTAAAAAGATTTATTTATTTATACGAGCACTGGGTACAGTCAGAAGCGCGCAAGGGTGAGAGAATTCACCAGAGACAGAGCGGGGAACAGAACAAGCAGACCAACGAAACACACTGCTGAGGGGAACAGCGGGTGCGGCAGGAGAGGTCTGAGCACCTTGTGGGATCCTCACGCGGTGGCCAGGGATTGAACCGGCGCTGCAGAGGCTGCAGGCAGCTTCACAGCTCAGCGCTCAACTGCTGCGCCACCGGGGAGGCCCATATGCATTTTTCATATATGAAATAGGTAGTATAATTCTATAGTGAAGTGAAAGTTTGAACATATCAGATGTGACCTGATTATTGGATGATGCTGGGCATTTTTCAGCCTGACTTTGGCTGCCCTAAACCATTCTTAGTCACATGAGCTCTATGTTGAGGGAAAAACCACCTCCTACTCATACTATTTAGGTTACTAAAGAGATAGGGAAGAGGTGGGTGATTACTAGTTATGTTCTCTATCACTGGGAAATTCAGATCGGATTGGGAACAAATAACACTTTCTTCCCTCCTCCTCTTCTTGCTCTTTTCCCTTTTCCCTCTCCTCCTTGCCTTCTCTTCTTCTTCTGTATTCTTTAATATTGAAGTATAACATATTGTGGAATTGGTTTCCCCAAAAGAGTCAGATGGGCTTACTCAATATGCTAGAGTAGACTTTCTCCAACCAATGTCACCTTGACAGGAAAACCAGAGATCATTTGTGACTCTGGGAACCTCTGAAGGTCTGTTGCCATTACTTAAAGAATGCAGATTGTTTTGGCTTGGGAACAAAGCCCCAGGGTTTCAAGAGAAGTTTTATCCTAGTCTCATCAATTTGTCCTTTTCCTAATTGAAGAAACAATCACTGCTTTCCATTTTTATGACCTAGAAGAATGTAGTTTGGGTGGAATATCATCCAGATATAGGTTTATCTGTAAACATGCCCTCTCTGAAAATCTCATCTTTACCATCTTTGCATGTCACCTTAAGTCTCCCCCTCTCTATCCTTGATGCCCCCAAGTCCTTGAACAAAGGATCAATATCCTGTTCCATTCTATTTGTCCTTAGAATTCACAGCCATGCATATTTTCCATAGGAATGTTGTTAGATTTTGACCTTTTCTTCTAATGCCTGATGTTTTTGTTTATACTGTTACAATGTCAATTTATTTGTTCATCCTCAAGAACCCATTTGCAGTAGGAAAAGGTTTCCCTTGTGCCCAGGTAATATGTAAATAAAGGTACTATGTTAATCAACTCAGACTGCTATAACAAAATACCATAGATTGAGTAACTAAAAAAAAAAGCAGAAATGTATTTCTCACTTTCCTGAAGTCTAGGAAGTCCAGGTTTAGGGTATTGGCCAGTCTGTTTTCTCAGTGAGGGCTTCTGGCTTGCAGATGGCCGCCTTCTCACTGTGTCCTCTTATGGTAGAGAAAAGAGAGCTCTATCTCTCTTCTTTTTTTTATAAAAACACAAATCCCATCATGGCACCCCACCCTCCTGAGGCCCAAAGACCCCAGTTAGTTCCCAAAGACCCCATTTAAAATTGTCATTTCATTGGAAATTAGGAATTCAGCATAAAAATTTGGGGAGAGGGGATTTAACTATCGAATTCATAAGAGTCACTCTTACATGATAAATAGCCCATAGAATTTTAACATGCACATGTAATCATCTCCCAGACTAAGAGATAATAATTTCCAGCTGCACAGAAGGTACTTTTTGGGACTGGTGAGAGATTTCCTTCATTGCTAGTCTATTTTCCTACTTGGCCAGGTCCTAAGTACGTGTGGGTACAGGAAAGATAGGGCACATAGAGCAATATGAAATTCATTTTAGTTGAAGATGAGAGTCTGCCTATCCCAACTTTCTTTTCTGTGTTTTCCATTTTCTTTCTATTTCTGGTAAGCATGGTTTCTGCGGACCAGTCCCTTCTTTTTCTCACCTTTCTAAGTTTCTTCAGCATTTAAGATTCTTTCATAGAAAGCTATAGTCACTCCTTGCACATCCACTGATGACTGTAATAATCCCACCAGCACAGCTAGTTGAGGCAAATGTGGTAGTATCACTTGGTTTGAAACACAATAACCTGTGCATAAGAAATGCACACAAAAAAGAGTGTGAGTGAGGTAGATCCTTGCAGCTTCTCAGAGGGCCACTGTAACAGTCAGGCTTCTGTGCTGAAGTATTGATATACATTGCGAAGACCCAGAGTGGTCTAGGTTAACTGAGTTTAATGGTATGAATGAGAACACTGAAAACTCTCTTTATAACTAATTAAACACTCAAAATATTTGTCCTTTAGGGCTCCATTCAACAAAATTTACCATTTTCCTTCTGTACCAAAAAAGTTTGTATGAAAAGTGTCTCCATCTCTTCAAATATATTAACACTTGTTCTGCCATTAAGAATTTCTAGGGAATTCAAATGGAAATTCATTTCAATTAATCATAAATAAAATGTTCTGTGATAGACTATTTGGACACTCTGAGAAACTTTAAATGTTGTCAGGGATTTCAGTGTTTATATAATAACACTGGTTTATATTATACCACCAGAAAATTTTAAGGAGGCAACAATAAGCAATATAATCTTTATAACTCAGGACTGAGCAAATATTTCATTCAAGTGAAGCAAAAGGTCAAAAGGGTCAAATGATGTTGACTTAATATAAAGCAGGGACATTTTAGCTGTCATTTATAAGAGTATAGAGAGGGTAGAAAAGAAGACAGGAAATTCTATTTAAAGACATACTGATGCTTCTAGCAATGTGTGGAATCATCTCCCAGACCAGAATAAATGTAAAAGGCTGATACCCTTACAGAAGTCTGACAGAGCCATTGTTACATCAGTATCAGGCCTTAGTCACTTAAAAAGAAAATCCCTGCTGCACATAAGAAGTTCAAGATTGGGGTCACATCTGGGAGAATCCCTGCTCTTCAGTTCTATAAGTTTACATTCACTGCAGAGAATTACACACACGCGTGTGCACACACACACAGGGTTAATTTAAGGTAGACAAGTCTCAGAGAAATCACTATAGAGTAGCCATAGAAAAGTCCCTAACTATAAAAAGTAATCAAAACTTTAGTGTGCTTTCTCAATCCATATTCCTGAAAGGATTATATGTAATCATATTTAAAAAGGAAACCAGCTTAAAAAAAAAAAAAAGAATACTACACTTTTCCTATATTCCCCTCCCTCCTTTATCATTTATACAAGATTACCATTTTATGTATCTCAAACCTACTTATCTAAGTTCTTTGCATACCACTCTAATCCCTGGCTCTTCACAGAAGAATAAATAGAATAAAAGTTTTAGGGAGTCTGAATTTTGTAATAAATTAAGTAGCAGACATCTCGAGATCTATGACAACTGAAAGCTAACATAGGTTCATAATAAATTCTTTTCAACAGCATTATTCTTAAGAGTACTAAAAGGCAGTTGGGTGATAACAATATGCCCATAATATAATTGAATATGTCATTGAGCATGTTATTCTCAGGTTAAAAGCATGAACATTCAAAATCACATAAGAACTTCATTGTAACCCATGTAGTTATTCTAATGACCCAAACTGACCCAATACACAATTCATTTTTATGCATGTGAACAGTACAGATTTCCTTGTAGGTGTGAAGCAACCAAGTATAAGAAATACAGCTACAGGCTCTCCCTTGGTCATTTTATTATTTTAAATTCCAACTTTCGAATCAGTAGGATACATCATTTTTTTCATTTTTCATGTATTTTATAAATTGTTTATAGTTTTAATCTGGGATGACAAGCTATTGTTTCAAGAATAATAACCATTTAATTCAATCTGACTGTTTCATATATAAATGTACTGCATATACAGATATAATAGCTGGATAGATACCATCAGTTTTGTGTGCGAATATTTGTAATAATTTACCCCGATCCACATATTCAGACCTGTCAACATTATGTTCATAGTACTTAGTCAGCTCAATACCAGATATTGTCACATTATTTGTAGGCAAATATCATCTGCATGATTGACTAAATTGACCCTAAAATTGACTGCACAAAATTCATTATTTAGAAAAAAATACAAATCCAACTCAATTCTAACTTTTAAAAGATTGAGTGTGGAAGATTACTTACAGCCTGACTGTACAAGAGTTCTTCCAGGATCCTTCTTGGAACTTATAGTAACAAGTAACTCAGTGTAGATGAACAGGAAGATTCAGCCTAATATTTTAGTTAAACTAGATTGTATACATTTACATTGTAACTTTTCTTCATTTATAGATTCAACATAACTGACAGTTTCACTATCATCTAAATATTTAAGGCACTTTTATGATAAGAGGGCAGTTGCTGTATATAGTAATGACACAGTTGAGGAAGATGGACCAACATTCAGAAGTTTCTGAAAGATAAACTTCCTTTTTTTAAAACATCATTTGAGTGAGGTTGTCCTTTAATGAATAAGACCTAAAGGAAGTGGACACACACTTATTTGCAAACAAAGTTTTCGCCTGAATTTGAGTTTCCTGTTTCAACTAAATAATAAGGTAATATTTACAGATTTTATCTTTTTTTGTCCTCATACCTTAGGAAAAACTGGTGGAGTCTAAATGATGTTATTACAAAAAATTGACTGTCATTGCCTATTTGTTTGTAATAAAATATATATAAATATATATTTAATTACATTACTATATAATATATATTATACCTAATATATAAATTTTCATTAAACAAAAGTGAGGAATTATCATATATAGAGAGAATTCTATTATATATATATTAGCTATAGTTTATTTCATTTGATAAGGAATGTAAAGGACAAGAAAGTGAGAATGGGATGATTCTGGACTTAAGAGCCTGAAGTGAGGTGTTTTTTTTTTAAGATTTATTTATACAAGAACTGGGGTACAGGTCAGAGGTGTGGGAGGGTGAGAGAATTCATCAGAGAGAGCAGGGAGCAGAACAGGCAGACGGACTGAAGACACTGCTGAGGGAAGCAGCGGGCGAGGCAGGAGAAGTCTGCCGTGCCATGTGGGTTTCTCCCTGGTTGGCCGGGGATCGAACCCATGCTGCAGAGGCTGCGGACAGCTTCACAGTGTGGCACTCAACCAGCTGTGCCACTGGGGAGGCCCGAGGTTATTTTTTCTTTATAGAGTTTTAAGAACCAAGAAATTTACAACCATGACAAAAAGACAGTTGTTGGAGGAGATCATGGAGAGAACATGACCACTATTTGACCCATCCGCTGGACCTGGATAGTTAGAGGTTGCTTACCCCTTCCTCTGCCGTAGCTGGAGCTATTTCATGGGCATAGTCTTGAGAGAGAAAGTGTGGAAACCATCTAGACTGAATTTGCAACTGAACCCTATGTAGGGCCACTAATAAATGTCTGTTTCTTGCATCTGCCCAAGATAACTCTGTTATGTAATTTCCCTTGCTTATTAAACCTTGCACCTATTACTCTTGAGCTGGCTGCCGCTGGCTTTCTTAGCTCTCACCTTTCCCTCCTGTATATGGGGACAAATTTGCAAACCAACACTAGTAGATGTCTGTAATCAAATTGTCCAACATAATTATAGTTATATATTAGACAGTTTTAAAAAATATTCTTGACAAACTATTGCATTAAAATCCAGTGCTTAGGCCATGATGGGTACACAAAAAAATGTTTTTATCCTTATTGACTTCTATTAAGAATAACTATTTCCATGAAAAAAGAAATAAGCTGTTCGCCCAGGTCAGCTAACATTCAAATGCAGATTCTGTCACTTTGCACAAACATGGAAATATTGCTTTTTTCCCTTTAATTCCCAGTTTTCTGTTTGATAAAACAAGATTAATATTAAATACCTTTTATGGTATGAAGTGCAAATGAAATACACATAACTCAAGACACAGAGCCTAATGTCTTGCCAAATATTAAATACATATCAATTGCTTTCACTTGTATACACACATACACACAAAATGAAAAAGAACTGGAATGTCTTGTTAAGAGCATCAGGCTACAGAAATTACTTTAGAATTCCTTCCAAATGGAAAATTCTCTTGTTTTAAAAAAAAGGTAATTTTCTCTTCTGTTATTTCTATTATAGTTTATCAAACAAGTATGTGCAATGTGTGCTCTTCAAGAAACCATAAATATAAACAAAAATAGTTCCATAGATCAGGGGTTAATTCATTACATTATTACAGTCTAGCAGCTATTAAAGTCAGAAGGGTACATTTTGAAGGTTCTAAGCCAAGTCACTGAAAGAAGCAGCAGGAAAAAATAGGTGCAAAAGACAACCTTGACTTATAAATTTAAGAGTAATTAATGACTGCAAGAAGAGAATAATATTTTGTATCATGATAATATTAGTACTCTTTAGATATAATATATTAAAAATTAGATGTTCAGTATATCTTAAACGTAATTTTCTCTGCACAGGTATGATGGTATGATTATTGTTATGATTATTCTCTTAATCTAAAATGCTTTTCAAATATACTCTCTGTTTGAATATTACCTTAGGGACAGTGAGGAAGGAAAACACACACACATGCACGCATGTGCTTTCTGAGTCCATGTAAGACAACCTCTGAGAAACTCCAGAAATAACTTATAGGTGTACAGACTGTGAAGAAGATTAGAATTCCAAATGCCCCAAATTAGTCAAAATAAGGAGGGGTGGGAATTGTATGGGGATTAAAACCAAAATGAAAAAGCATACATTGCAAAAATTAAAAATGATGTAAAAATATATAATAAAATAAAATATGTGTATAAAAAAGGTTGAAGTTCCATATTAAGAGATTGGCACAATAATAAACAAAAAAGTTTTAAATCCCAAGGAAATAAATCTGAATATGAGAAAAATGCTTCTAAAAAACAGGTGTTTATGATAGCATTATTTATAAATATAAACCACTTGAAATCAACTCAACAATTTAAATATGAGAAATAGTAAAATAAGCTATGGAATGTTACATAGTATCCAAATTATGTTTATGAAGAATTTGTAATAACAAAGAAACATAGGATTTTGATTTAATACAAAGTAAAACATAAGAGACAAAAAGCAGAGGGTGTTTATGTCCTTGACAAAAGTTTGTACTTATCTGCCACAAGTATTATAAAGAAGCAATGTTAGCATAAGTTCTATGTGGATAATGGAACATAATCATAATCTTTCTTCTTCCTATATTTCTGTATTTTTCAATTTTTTATAAAAGGAAAAATAGAGTATACTCTCTTTTAAGGTACTATTCTACTTTTCATATATAAAACTCATCATGGACTTAATATCAACTATCGATAGGAAAACAGAAATGCACCAGATAGTTCAAAGTCAGAAATTACCATAAGGAATTGGTTATAGAATTTGAGTTTGAAGGGCCTCTCTGGTGGTGCAGGCGGTTGAGTGCTGCGCTCTGAAGCTGTCCGCAGCCTCTGCAGCACGGGTTCGATCCCGGCTGGCCAGGGAGAAACCCACATGGCGTGGCAGACCTCTCCTGTCTCACCCGCAGCTCCCCTCAGCAGTGTATTTCATCAGTCTGCCTATTCTGTTCCCCACTCTGTCTCTGATGAATCCTCTCACCATCCCACGCATCTGGCCTGTACCCCGGTTCTTGTATAAATAAAAAAAAAGAATTTGAGTTTGAAAACTAAAATCAGTGCCTCCTTTGGGTAAGAATCGATCCACAAAGAAACAGAAAATGAAGAGAAAGGAAGTTTCTTTTCCTATTAATCTCTCCTTCTTGCCCCCTACCGGCAGAGCCATGGAAGCTACTTGCAATTGAAAAGTACAATTTATATAATCCCAGCAAAAGCATCATGTAACAGGGTGTAAAAGGGAAAGAAATGACAATAACAATAACCACAGATTTATTGTAAATTATATGAAAATGCATAAAATGCATGCTCCAGACTAAAAATCTTAGGGTAGCAGTATAGAGATGCAGAAACTTTTATTAATGGATTTTGTTAATTTGATTACCAAAGCCAGAATGCTTCTTAATGGGATGAATTGAGTACAAATAAGTGATGCTAAGCTTTTAACATGTATCATTTGTTTCTATTAAAGTAATTCAGCCATCACCATTCTACACCAATAGATATTTTATTAAGGAAACTAAATGTACATGATAAATGAACTGTGTTGAAAATTCTATTTTTCTTCAATTCTAACCTCCTGATCTTAATTAACTTCTTTACTGTTGTTCCCATAGAAACCAGCAATGCAATCAATAAGATGCAAAGGTAGTAATGTACATGCAGAAACATTCTGCAAGTATAGTAATAACATTTGTTTTAAATCATGGGACAAATTAGTATATGCAATTAGATTAGAGGTAATATACTTCAAAATTCAAAATGGAAAATGCAGTCAAATGGTAAACAAAGATGATAAATTTTCCCTGAGTTCCTCTGTTTTCTCTTTTCCAAAGTAAAATAAACAAAATGCTTAGAAAATTTAAGATCATATATTTGTGTGGCAATTCTTTAGATTTCTGCTATTTTTATGCATGCCATGTCCTGTCTCATCACTCCACAAACATTTTCTCACATACAAGTAAGCATATCAACAAAACATATCAAGTAATATAAAAGTCAAGCTCCTTACATGAAATATCTGTTCCATCCTGATTCTTTTTTAAATTCTAGATTTGAGTTACAGATCAAGGCAGACTTCTCAGGTTTCCCTCAACTGATTAAACAACAAACGCCAGTTGGGCTTAACTTTACTTGTCAACCATACATCAAATGGTTAGTACAGTTATTGATAGAGTTCCAGTAAATACTATGGTAATGTTGCAATTCAACCTTTCCTAATCTAATATCATTTTAGCCTGTCTCCATCATTTCTGGGGTTTGTTCTATGTAGCTTATTACCTATAATATTTGATAAAACAAGCAAAACCAAATAATGTAACTTTTTTTGCTTAAAAGATAAGAATAGAGGTTCAAGGTTTATCTCTATACACTTTAACTCTCCACACCTTGTAGTTTGATGTGATTTTATGAGTGTAGAATTGTAGATTAATAGCTACTGGTTCAGAAACTGTGATTATGATAACTTTGTTTCTCCACTGAATTGTGGAAGAAACAAAATGTTAGAACAAATGTGATAATCCATGCTTACAACATCTGTTTCATCTTTTCTGTCTTGGTCTATGCAAAAAATAAAAATAGTTTATATTTAAATTAGTCTTTACAAATGCACCGATAACATGCTAAAACACTTTGACATCAAATGTGTCCTATTGGTTTCTCACTTTTCAAATAAATATGAGATTTTATTATTTACTACATAATATGAAGGTATTTTCATATTGTGAATATAAGTAGATACATGGATAGATAATTCTAAATGATTAGGTCAGTCAGATGAAATTGCTGATATATTATGATATATATCAAGTATAGATTATAATGCTTACATTATTTTTTTCTATCCCAAGGCATTGTATTTATTGCCAAATAAGTTATAAATTCCAAATTCCTTATCTGTCTCTGTTTTTGTTTTTTTTTAAATAAATTTTATTTTTATAGTCCCCATACAATTGCAACCCCCTTATTTTGACCCCAATCCCTCACCTCCCTGTCCCCCACCCCCAATAGAGTGTCTCTGGTTCATAGTTTTTTGTTGATTTTGATTTTCACTTTTTTTTCCACAATTAAAACTTTATTTATTTATTTTTTATTAATACATTTTATTTTTATGTTCCCCATACAATTGCAACCCCCTTATTTTGACTCCAATCCCTCCCCTCCCCAACCCCTACCCCCCATAGAGTGTCTCTGGTTCATAGATTTTGTTGATTTTGATTTTCACTTTCTTATAGTTATTCATTTTCCTGGTCCCTTAATTAAGTTTTCTAGATTCCTGCTATGAGTGAGACCATCCGGTATTTTTCTTTTTATTTCTGGCTTATTTCGCTGAACATGATCCCTTCCAGCGCCATCCATGTTGCTGCAAATTGCATGTGTTTATCTTTTTTGAATGCTGAGTAATATTCCATGGTGTATATGTACCACATCTTTTTGATCCAGTCATCTATTTTTGGGCATTTGGGTTGTTTCCAAAGCTTAGCTACTGTTAACAGTGCTGCTATAAACATAGGGGTGCAGGAGCTCTTTGGAATTGATGTTTCTGTGCCCTTTGGGTAAATACCTAGGAGTGGAATTGCTGGATCATATGGAAGCTCTATGTTTAGTAGGTCCAGAAATCTCCACACAGCTCTCCATAGTGGTTGGACCAGTTTGCACTCCCACCAACAGTGCAGGAGAGTACCTTTTTCTCCACATCCTCGCCAACATTTGTTGTTGCTGGTTTTTTTAATATGTGCCATTCTCACTGGTGTAAGATGGTATCTCATGGTAGTTTTGATTTGCATTTCCCTGATGACAAGTGATGTTGAACATTTTTTCATATGCCTGTTGGCCATTTGCATTTCCTGTTCAGAGAAGTTTCTTTTAGCTCTTCTGCCCATTTTTTGACAGGATTATTTTCTTTGTTGTTGTTGAGTCTCATCAGCTCTTTGCAGATTTTTGTGATCAGTTCTTTATCATTAGTGTTGTGTGCAAAAATGTTCTCCCAGTTGGTGGGGTGTCTCTTTGTTTTTGTTATTGTCTCTTTTGCTGTGCAGAATCTCTTTAATTTGATGTAGTCCCAGCTGTTTATCTTCGCCTTCACTATCACTGCTTTGGGTGATGTGTCTGTAAATATGTCTTTGATGTGCATATCACATAGTGTTTCACCTATATTTCCTTCTATGTTTCAGGTCTTATGTCTAGTTCTTTAATCCATTTTGAGTTGATTTTTGTGTATGGTGTGAGGTAATGGTCAAGCTTCATTCTTTTGCATGTAGCGACCCAGTTTTCCCAGCACCATTCATTGAACAAACTTTCTTTGCTCCACTGCCTATTCTTTGCTCCTTTGTCAAAGATTAGTTGACCATAAATCTGTGGGTTTATTTCTGGATTTTCTATTTGATTCCATTGGTCTGTGTGTCTATTCTTGTTCCAATACCATGCAGTTTTGATGATAATGGCTTTGTAGTATAGTTTGAAATCTGGGAGTGTGATGACTCCATTCCCCCCCCCCTTTTTTTTTTTTTCAGGAGAGCTTTGACTCTTTGGGGTTTTTTGTGATTCCATATGAATTTCATCAATAATTGTTCTATTTCTTTGAAGAATGACATTGAAATTTTTATTGGAATAGCATTGAATCTGTTTATTGCTTTTGGTAGGATGGCCATTTTAATAATGTTTATCCTTCCAATCCATGAGCAGGGGATGTCTTTCCATTTCTTTGTGTCGTCTTCTATTTCTTTTAACAGTGTTTTATAGTTTTCTTTGTATATGTCCTTTACCTCTTTTGTTAGATTTATCCCCAAGTATTTGATTTTTTTTGTTTTGATAATAAAAGGGATGGTTTTTTTCATTTCTTCTTCAGATTTATTGTTTGTGTAAAGGAAGGCTACTGACTTTTGCATGTTGATTTTGCATCCTGCCACTTTACTGAACTGATTGATGAGTTGAATTAGTTTTTCTGTGGAGTTTTTGGGGTTCTCTATGTATATTATCATATCATCTGCAAACAGTAATAGTTTGACTTCTTCTTTTCCTATTTGGATTCCTTGTATGTCTTTCTCTTGTCTTATTGCTCTGGCTAGGACTTCCAGTATTATATTGAAAAGCAGTGGTGAGAGTGGACATCCTTGTCTTGTTCCAGATCTTAATGGAAATGCTTTCAGCTTTTCACCATTGAGAATGATACTGGCTGTTGGCTTGTCATAGATGGCCTTTATGATGTTGAGGTATGTTCCTTGTATCCCAAGAAATTCAAGGGCTTTTATCATGAATGGGTATTGCACTTTGTCGAGAGCTTTCTCAGCATTGATTGATATGATCATATGGTTTTTATATTTCTTTTTGTTGATGTGTTGGATAACGTTGATTGATTTTCAGATGTTGAACCATCCTTGTGTTCCTGGAATGAATCCTACTTGGTTGTGGTGAATTATCTTATGGATACATTGTTAGATTCTGATAGCTAAAATTTTATTGAGGATTTTTTGCATCAGTGTTCATTAGGGAGATTGGCCTGTAGTTTTCCTTTTTTGTGTTGTCCTTGTTCGGTTTTGGTATTAGTGTAATGTTGGCTTCATTGAACGTGTTTGGTATTGTCCCTTCCTTCTCAATTTTTTGGAAGATTTTGTGAAGGACAGGCACTAATTCGTCTCTGAATGTTTGGTAGAATTCATTTGTAAATCCATCAGGTCCTGGGCTTTTGTTTTTGGGGAGGTTTTTGATTACCATTTCAATTTCACTGCTTGTAATTGGTCTGTTTAGGTGTTCTAGTTCTTCTTTATCTAGCTTTGGGTGATTGTAGAGTTTTAGGAATTTGTCCATCTCCTCTAGATTGTTGAACTTGTTTCCATATAACTGTTCATAGTAGTTACTGATTATTTTTTTGATTTCTGCTGTGTCCATTGTGATTTCTCCTCTTTCATTTATGATCCTGTGTATTTGTGCTTTCTCCCTTTTTTCCTTTGTGAGCCTGGCTAGGGGTTTGTCTATTTTATTTATTTATTTATTTTTTCAAAGAACCAGCTTTTGGTTTCATTGATCTTTTGGATTGTTTTTTTAGTCTCAATTTCATTTATTTCTGCTTTGGTTTTTATTATTTCTTTTCTTCCACTGGTTTTGGGTTTTTTTTTTTTTGTTGTTGTTGTTGTTGTTGTTCTTTTTCTAGATCTTTGAGCTTCAAGATTAGGTTGTTTCTTTGAGTTCTTTCTTGTTTCTTGATGTGAGCCTCTATTGCTATATATTTTCCTCTCATTACTGCTTTTGCTGCATCCCATACGTTTAGGAAATTTGTGTCCTTATTGTCATTCAATTGAAAGAATTTTTTAATTTCTTCTTTGATCTCCTCATTAGTCCAGTTGTCTTCCAGTAGTGTGGTTTTCAATCTCCATGAGGTAGGAGAGTTCCTTGCCTTCTTTTTATGGTTTATTTCTAGTTTGATGCCTTCATGGTCAGAAAAGATGGTTGGTATGACTTCAATCTTGGTGTATCTGTTGATATTTGTCTTGTGTCCCAGTATGTGATTGATCCTGGAGAATGATCCGTGTGCGCTTGAGAAAAACGTGTACTCCGTTTTTTTTTTTGGGTTTAGTGTTCTATAGATGTCTGTTAAGCCCAAGCTCTCTGGGTCCTTATTTAGAGCTTTAGTGTCTTTATTTATTTTTTGTCTCATTGATCTATCCATTGTTGATACTGCTGTGTTGAAGTCTCCCACTACGTATGTGTTTTCTCTGATGTCTGTTTTCAGAGATGACAATAGTTGTCTGATATATTTTGGTGCTCCTTCATTTGGTGAATATATGTTAATGAGTGTTATTTCTTCTTGAAGTATTGTCCCCTTGATCATAATGCAGTGACTGTTGGGGTCTCTTTTTATCTTTTTGAGTTTGAAATCTGTTTTATCTGATAGAAGTATAGCTGTTCCTGCTTTCTTTTTTGGTCCATTTGCTTGTAGGATTGTTTTCCATCCTTTAACTTTGAGTCTAATTTTATCTTTTGTAGCTAAATGTGTTTCCTGGAGACAGCAAAAGATTGGGTTTTGTTTCTTAATCCAGCCTGGGACTCTGTGTCTTTTTATTTAAGAGTTTAGTCCATTTACACTTAGAGTTAATATTGATATGTTAACATCTGTATTTGCCACTGTGTTTGTCTTTCCTTTGATTTTATTTATTTATTCTTTTAATAACTTTTTTTTTGGCCCTCCTTCGTTGTTATTCGTCCCTCTGAGGTTCTGGCTTTAAGACTCCTTGTAGTGTTTTTTGGAGTGGGGGTTTAGTCGTAATGAAATTCCAGAGTTTCTGTTTGTCTGGGAAGGTCCTTATTCTTTCTTCATAGAGGAAGGAGAGCTTTGCAGGATAGAGTATTCTTGGTTGGCATCTGTTTTCTTGGAGTCTGTTGACTATGTTCCTCCACTCTCTCCTTGCCCGTAGTGTTTCTTTGGAGAAGTCTGATGTCAGCCTGATTGGTTTTCCCTTGAATGTTATCTGTTTCTTCCCTCTTGTCATCTTCATTATTTTTTCCTTGTCCTGGATTCTTGGGAGCTTTTCTATTATGTGTCTGCTGTATTTTTCCTTTCATCGTGGAAATTTGGTGTTCTTCTTGCTTCTTGTATATCAATTTTCAGCTCCTTCTTCACATTTGGAAAGGTCTCTTCATTTATCTCCTTGAATATTTTCTCTGTTCCTACATCTCTCTCCTCTCCTTCTGGTATTCCTATAACTCTTATATTTCCTTTCCTCATGGAGTCAGATAGTTCCCAAAGTCTTTCTTCCTTCGTTCTTTTTCTTTCGTACTTCTCTTTCCTTTTCTGTTTCGGTTATTTTTATTTCTGTGTCTTCAAGAGTACTTATTCATTCTTCCATTTCATCTATTCTGCTTTCATTGTTTTTCCCAGAGTTCTTTAGTGCCTCCATTTGCTTACATTATTTTTTACAATATGACTTCCTTCCCTTGTCTCCAAATACTAGGGCTGTTTTAGGGAAACACACATACCTGGCAAATTAACACATTGTGTTGTTATTTTCTTGTTCTTTTTTTATGATTACAAAGGATAGTGTTCATTTAATATATATACTAATAAACATGGAAATATGCATATCTCATAATTGCTGAGCCCTAGTTATCTTCAGAGCCATCCAGTTTCTCTTCAGCTCTTTTAGAATGTATCACTTTTAACTTCATTACATAAAACTACATATTAAGAATTTTTAGCTTTAAATTCTTTCTCCTGAAAACAAATCATTGTTGTTCACTGTCTCACTGTTTTCTGGTTCTTAGTTTCCCTCCTGTCTAGAAGATGAATCCTTGCCTGTCCAATTAAATACACAAGTGAATATGTGATATGCCTGAATGAATGAAGTCTAAGTGAAAATGATGTATACCACTCTGGACAGAAACTTTAAGAACAAGTGTGTTATCCCTATACATTCATTTTGCTTGGCTACCATTAAAAGTAGGTCTTGGAGAACCAACAGTGGTGATGTGGAAGAGATCACCCATCTAACATGTAACAAGCACATAGTGTGACAATGATGTAAATCCATGTTACTTCTAATCAGTGGCCACAAATCTATGACCAATGTGTTTATATTAGTAATAAAATTTTATTAGCTCATAACCACACTTACTTGTTTATATAGTCATGATGGCAGCACTTGTATTGCAACAGACACTATATAGCCCATGAAGCCGAAAATATGTACCATCTGGTGCTTTAACAAAATGTGCCTGACCTTTAAATCATTAAGATTTCTTAGACATTTGTTACTGCAACTTAACTTGGACCATCCTTTCATTCATTATATTTTTATCTTTGTATTTAACCATAGCCTAAGTAATGGGTGTAAATCCCAGTATTATTTGTTTTCAAAATTATGTGATGGAGGAGATGACCTTGCAGTAGAGACTGAGCTGATTTTAGAGGAGCAACGAAGTGAGCAAGGCACAGGGTCCAAGGGGGCCAGTCGCAGCTCAGGCGAAATCAGTATGATCTGTGGAGAGATGGCCTATCTTACTCAGCCAGACTTCCATCACAAAGTAACATTCCTGGGTGACTTAGCCAACAGACATTAAGTTCTCACAGTAGTGGAGTCAGGAAGTCTGAGACAAATGTGCTAGCCTGGTCGAGTTCTGGTGAGGCTGTTCTTCCTGGCTTGGTGATGGAAGCCTTTCCTGTGTCCTCATTAGGCTGAGAGGAGCAAGCTCCAATCTCTTGCTTGTTCTTATAAAGGCATGACCTCTTCTAAACCCAATTACCTCCCAGGGGTCCCACGTCCAAATCCTATCACATTGGTGGGGTTAAGGCTTCAAAATTTTGGTGGGACACAAACATTCAGTCCAAACACAGCCCCAAACCAGTCCATTCAGATGGTGGACAAAATTAAACACACAAGATGATGTGCATACTCTCAACATGTGTGAGCTCAACACAGGAGCCTTTGACTAGGTCAATAACTGAGGCAAGGTTCTCGTCCTCAGGATGGAGACAGACATATATAGGGCAAAATAACAGATTCCTGTAATATGTGGGCAACATTTTGAGCACATTAATTATTTTAGATGTAATCTGTTTAAGACATTTGAGATAGAGCCTAACACAGACAGCCAAGTCTAGAATTGAACAGATGGGTATGGCAGTGGGAGATAAGTATTTTCAGACAAATGTGGAAACAGAGCAAAATGGGAGTGGAATGCAAAAAACTCCTATGGCTACTTCTGTGGACATCAGTTCCTGATTGGTAAAAAGAAAACAAGCAAAAGGTAACCAAGTGTCCTCTAGTGGGTCTGAATGGTCAATATCATCCCAGGCAACTCTGAATTGGGAGGAGAAGGGATTCTCAGTCTATGATTACTTAGATGGGTGCATTAAAATGAACAGGACAGAGGATGGGAGGAGCAGCAGAATCAGTAATGACTTGGGAGAAAGTAAACATGTCTTCCTACTTTGTTATGCGAAACTGTATCTTTGCCTTTATTATCATCTTTAGTTATTTCACTTTTCAGTATTCTTGTAGACTGTTTATCTTTTAGTTTTTTGTTTGTTTGTTTGTTTGTTTGTTTGGTTCCTTAAACAACCTATATTGGATGGTCTGCCATTTTATATATGTATTTCACCTCTTTTGATTTCACGTCCTTTTAATCTTCTCCCCACAGATTCTTTTCTGACTGAAGGCTAGTCTAGATCCCTATGTTTTCTTTTTGTGGCATCTTAGCTTTGCTTGAGAAACTCACAAAGAGTGACAAACAGTTCCACCCCAAATGCATTTCCCCTAAGCTTGGAAAAATTCATAATGCAACTCAGCAATTCTTTTAGTCTTCTGTAATTGATTCCCAATTATAATTCTTGCATTATAATTCCAACAGCTGTTCCAAACTATCTTCATGCCCCAATTACAGCCCATTCATTCAATAAATAATATTTTTAGAATTTACTATATGCCAGGCTCTCTGTTAACAGTCAGGGAAATAGGACTGAATGAGATAGGCATGGCCACTTCCTTCATGGAGTTACCGAATGAGCCACACATAATGCCACGCAGTTAGTATATGCTGAGATTAGGACAGCAAAGGGTATGTAGTAGACTTTTATCACTATTTATTCCATCTCATAAGTTTTGCTATTTCATGTTAAAAGCTAGAAAATTGTTTTCCTTTCCTTCCAGAAGCCCAGAGTTTATGCTTGTGTCTAGGATCCACCAATCAGATCTATCATCATGTCAATTCAGAAGAGACTGAATTGAAGAAATAATGAAATTTAATTTGGCAAGAGGGGAAAGAGTTGGCCATTGCATTCAATTACTTGTGACAAAAGTCTACATAGCGGTATCTGTAGGTATCCTGAGCTGATGTTTTTGCTGCTGTTTTTGTTTTGTTTTGTTTTTTGCTGTCACCAGAAGTAGCAGAAACAGGGTCATTTCAGGAGATATCCAGTCATTTCATTTCCTTTTGGATAAACCTCCATGTCTGATTCTCTGTCTCTTTGTTCTGATATGTTATCTGCTATTTAATAATCTTTAATAAAATCATTTTCTGCTTAAACCATCTGATGTTCTCTCCTGCTCATAGCTAAGGACTATAACAGATATAAGACTGGGAAGAGATAAGGATGTATAACTGGGTTTAAGTGCAGCCTGTGTACTATTACCTGGAAAAATCACCGTTTAAGCTGAGGCTCAATGGAAACACAGGACCGATTGAAATGAAGCAACTGGGAAACCTGTTTTGAGGAAAAAGACATAGATGAGAAATGAGAAAATATCACATACTGAAAATTCAGTATAACCAAGGAATACAATGAGGGTAATAAGATAAAGAATGGAGATACTGAATGGAAAATGAAGCTGTCAGAGTAAGGTAGGGCCATATTGGTCTGATCATAAAAACTGAGGAGTTAAAGTTTATTTTAAGTGCAAAGAGTTGCCTATGAACTACTTTAGGTTGTATATAGGGAAGTAATCAGATATGCACTTTAGGAAGCCAAGTGAAGCTGTTTTGGAGTGGGACAAGAACTATAGTGGGAGATTGTGCTGGTTTGGCTCAGAATTGCTGGGGCCTGAACAGGGCGGGAGCAAGAGAGAAAGGAAAAAAGTCATATCTGAGAAAAACGTTTTACAACTTCATTTATGAAGAGGACTAAGATCATACAAAGTATGCTTCCTTAATTTTTCTCTTTTCCAGCTCAAAACTGAATTTTTTAAAAAAAATGTTCTTTAAAATGTACTAGAAACTAGCCCACATGTTAGTCGAATAATCACTGAATGAGAATGATATGGCACCTGTTCTAGTGGAGAAGGAGCAAATAATACACAAATAATTATTGAGAATGATGATTTCCATGACTAATTCATTACAATGCGGTGATGTGATGGTAAGTGACCTGAGGCAAGCCTCTTTAGAATGTCACATTTTAACTGAGACATGAATTCAAAATTGCTGGCCATTAGGAAGATCTGAGAGTGAACATTCCGAATAGAAGGGAAAGCTAGAGAAAATGCAAATGGGATAATGAGCTTGTCTGTTTGAAGAGGTGAAATATGGTTGTTGCAAGGGGAGAATGGTGTAGAGAAGAAAGGGATTTTATGGAGAAACAAGTGTCAGACAAGTTAGGTAAGGTTTTGAGAGGCTACTAAGGCATTGATACATTTTCATTCTTCTTACTTTCTGCTTTAGAGAAAAAAAAAAGTATTACATTTCATCCTACAATATACTTTCAACCTTTCTCTAGTAAATGGAAAACAAATTATTCAACAAATGTTTAGTGAGTGTCTGCCTGGTATGAGAAAGACAATGTGTTCTCCCGTTATAAAAAAGGTTGTTCTTACCTCTTACTGGGCTCTCCCTTGATACAATTCAATCTCCTATCTACTTTTCCCTTCCATATTACTAGTACCTATGATCTTCCCCCTCAACTTCCTCTATTCCACCTTGTGTTCTTTAGCACCAGATTCTCCCCTTGCACAAAATATTCCTTGAATGTTTCAGTAAAGGCCACTTCCTAAAACCTAGAGCTCTCCTTTGTCTTATTCCACTGACCCTCCTACATCATTTCACTGCCTATTATGTTGTACTAAAAGTCTCCTCTCTTAGCTTCTACTTCTAAATGTTCTCTGTTAGCCTCTTCTCTGACTGTATGCCATCAATCTTACTGCCTTCTTTTCTTCATCATGCCCAGAAATATTGTCATTTCAGAATTTTTAGTCTTTGAGCTGTTTCTATTAGTTATTATATACAATTTTCATTGAAAATTTCAATCCAATGTATAGCCTTGAGCTACTTCTTTAGAAAAACAGTTACAGTTTATTTTCATTGAAATATACTATCAGATCATTGAATTCAGTCATTTAAGTAAAAAATATCTTTCTTTGCCCCCAAACCTTATAATCCTCCTCTATTTCCTATCTCATTTTATTCTTACTGCAACTCCCCTTTTTAGAACTTCACTCTCTTTTGTCTAAACTATTGCCATGGCTCTTATCTCTTCTTCCTTTCCTCTTTATTTTTCTGTAAATTGTTGGTAGAATTGAATTTCCTAAAAAATGAATGTTATTCATCCCTTTCCCAGCTAAATACACAATATCCAGGTATATTTAAAATTCTCCAAGATTCCTTTATTCCTCACTGCTCTAATTTTATCTCTACTGCTCTTCTTTAAACTTCCTCTACTCCCATCAATATCAATCTTAAAACTTATACTTTCTCACTTCTAATGTTATCCAGTACTGAAATACTTTTACTTTTTCCCATCTCTTCTTCCTATTGAAAACCTGTTGGTTTTGCAAGACCTTAACTATGTCTGCCATTTTGGATACTGAAAACTTCTGAACAACAAATAATGCTCTATTCCTCTACAAAGTTAGGAATTAATACAGTCAACAAATACTTTTGCACTCCAGCTGTTGCCAGGTACCACTCTAGATGTGGAGATGCACTCATGGGTAAGACAAAGTTCCTACCGTCAGGATCTTACACTTAAGAGTGTACATAGGAGGGAGACATACTAAAACACTATGCAAAGGAACAGGGAACTTACAGCTAGTGTCAGTTCTAGAAATAAAAGTAAAGCAGAATAAGGGTATAAAAACTGACAAATGCTTCCTTTCTAGATAAAGAAGTCAGGAAAAACTTTCCTGAGAAGTTGATATTTGGGAGAGAGAGCTGAGTGAAGCAATAAAAAAGCCATCAGTGATGATAAATTTTATTTGTAAACTTGACCACCTGAAGGGATGGCCAGGTAGCTGGAAAAAAACATTGTTTCTTTGATTTTTCTTTTTGAGTGTGTGTGAGGGTGTCTCTGAAAGGGAAAAAAAAAAACATTTAAATTGTAGACAGCATCAAAATTACCCTCATTAGTATGGGTAAACATGAACAGGACAAGAAGGTCGAGGAAGAGCCAACTGTCTCTGCTTGAGCTGAGACATCCATCTTTTGGGTTCCCAACTACCTGGAAGAGGGAAATTTTAGGAAGATAGTATAGGAATTGCTGAATATATTATGAAAACATGTTGGACAGTAGGACAAGCTTGGAACCAAGTGAGACTGGAGAGGACTGTGTAAGGGAGAGAATAAAAGGAGATTAGGTAGGAGAAACAAGAAGGAGCCAGGCCAGAAAGTGTCATGGTGAGAAAGTGCATCTAAAGAGTAGTGAACCTACACCTCTGAGTCTTATACAGTGTTGTATACCAGTGGTACAGAATAAAATAATACTATTTAAAGGAATGCTAACAGCCATGGAAGGTTTTGAGCAGAGGAGTGACATGACCTGACACTTAAGAGGACCATTCTAGCACTGAGTATGCTAGATGGGGATTGGGGTAGGTGGGAGGGCAGAATGGAAATAGAAAGATAAATTTAGAGGTTATTATAGTAATCCAAGCAAGAGATAATGGAATAATCCCCATAGTGGAATCATTGTCCCTCTTTGCACAAAACACCTATTATAACACTTAAGACACTGGGCTTGCATTTTGAATATTTGCAAAGATGTCACCCTTCCTGAGCCAGAACTATAGCTATTGTATTTTCCAGAGAGGCTAGCATTGGACTTTATGCTCAGTTGAAAAGGGTGAGCTGCATTTATCATCCTTTCTCTAGCTGTATTACACAATGGAGAGACCTTACTTTATACTCAGTTTCTGTTTCTCCTTCCTTTTATGGGACACAAAATGTGAGTTCCTTCAAACTTCTCTCCTGGGTCTTAATTTATTTTCTTTTATCTGCTTTATGTTCCATCTCTGAAATGTTGGCTTCCTTTTAAATTATAAAAATCTCTAGTAATGATATAAATAGTCTTAGGTACACATATGTGAAATCCCTTTATATACAAACTCTGGGTTTTCCTATTGTTTTGAGAGGATTTTACTGAAATGAATATCCTATTAAAAATTAAAATTGTGTTCTCTAAGAACTGAAGTCAAAATGGCTTATAACTGCAAAGACAAAGAGTTATCCAATAAAAAGAAATGCTTAAAATCTAATTTGGGCAAGTTTCTTTTCAAAATATAGAAGAGATTTTGAGATTGTTTTGTTCTAGTGTGATAGATACAGAAATAAAGAGAAATAACCTTGATAATAATGGGCCATGAAAACCTTACCTTCATATCAATTCCCTTTGTACCAAGGTATAAACCACAATGATTTTAAGAATAAGGTTAAAATTAAATATAAAACTCACAAGGTTATGGATTCTACCTCCTCTTAGAAGTTTCTGGTCCAGAAATCTAGCTTATGTAAAACATGTAACTTGACTTCTGATGGGGAATAACTGTTGGGACTGATAACAGGTTGTCAAGTATGGGTAATCTGAAAAAATAAATTTTATTTTCTCAAAGTTTCAGTGTCCTGTTTTAGGGAGAGGAGATAATAATATACCTAAAATTATAAAGGATTACAAAGAGGATTAAAATAGTAAATACAAACTTGCTGAGGTGAACATCTGAGAAAATACAGGACACAATAGACATTAACTCTTGACACTGCATAAGTTTTCTTAGCTGTCATGCTAATTCATTATCACTACCAAATGTAGATTATTTTCTAGCCCAGAAAACTGACCTCAGAAATAACATTATCTGGGACCTCCCTGGTGGCACAGCAGTTGAGCACTGGGTTGCAAAGCTGCCCACAGCCTCTGCAGCGCCGATTCAATCCCTGGCCACCAGGTGAGAGTCCCACATGGCGCGAAGACCTCTCCTGCCGCCCACTGCTCCCCTCAGCAGTGTACTTTGGTCCTTCTGCCTGCTCTGCTCTCCCCTCTGGCTCTGGTGAATTCTCTCACCCTCCCCCGCTTGTGACTGTACCCAGTGCTTGTATAAATAAATAATTCTTTAAAAAAAATAAAAGAAATAACATTGTCTGGTCTTCCTGGACAGCTGTTTTTTCAGTGTATTCACCCAGGTATAGATTCTGGAACTGGAAGCATGGGATGGGAGAGGAGAATTGTAGTCCCTGCCTCCCTATCCTGTTTTCATGTGGAGCTTCTAGCAGTGACTAGCCCCTCATTACCTATTACTTTGTTCTTTATCCTTCCATCATGTCTCCACCTCTCAGGGGATCTTGTAACTATTTTCTCCCCTCTTGTTAGAGACTATGTGATGTAACACCCCTGTTTGGTCCCCTGAACTCTGTCTATACCCATGAAAGTAGTTCTTTTTATAAGTTCTTTTCTCTTGAACCACATGTGTGAGATTGTGCTTCCTCATGTGGACCTAGATTGACATATATTTCAAATTCTTACTTCAATGAAAGCTAATTCCATTAAATTTAGGAAAGACATGAGACCCATGGGGCAGGATTTACATTAATACAGCAAACATTTGCTGCTGTCCAGGCAACAGGGATTTGAAATAGTCAAGATAATGTCACTGAGCTTAATGAGTCTGCATTCTACTGGGTGGAGGGAATCTTATGCCAAAGGCATTATTTACAAAGGTATGTTATTTAAGTGCCAAGAACATAAATGTGTTTTAGAATCAAGTTTGGGCCTCCCTTGGTGGTGCAACAGTTGAACGCTGGACTGCGAAGCTGCCCGCAGCCTCTGCAGCACTGGTTCGATCCCCGGCCCCCAGCGAGGGTCCCACATGGCACATAGACCTCTCCTGCCGTGCCCGCTGCTCCCCGCAGCAGTGTATTTGTCGGTCTGCCTGTTCTGTTCCCCGTTCTGGCTCTGGTGAATTCTCTCACCCTCCCGCACTTCTGACTGTACCCAGTGCTTGTATAAATAAATAAATGAATCTTAAAAAAATAAAATAAAATCAAGGTGAAGCCACAGAAGCTTGTAAAGTTGAGAATAAAAGACCAGTGATTTTAAGATGAATTGAAATTCATGAGATAGTAATGGTGCGGTTTATTTTTATGGTCAAGAAAACAAAGACCATGTGTAAGACTTAGAGATAGAAAATGGTTTGGTGTATTTGATAAAGGTTTTTTAATAATAGGTTGTTTGGGAGAACAAGGATTTGGAATATTAAACTATAGGCAGGAAGCATGGGGCTGGGGCGAGGTATTGGTGTTATTGAAGTAGATGAAGATGGAAAGAAAGTCAGGTACTAGATCACAGAGTTTTCATATGACATTCTAGGAAGTTCGGACTTAATCCTACTGGTATATTGCAACTCATTAACTCCTTTTACTGTGAGTTATTCAATCCAATTTGTAATATTGGGGAAAAAATGGAAGGGATATGGTTTGTTGAAGGAACAAGATTAGAATTAGCAATGTAGGTAGACATCTGTAGTCCAGAAAGGAGAGGATGCCAGATTGAGGGAATGCAGTGATGATGGGAAGACAAAGGAGACTTATCCTAGAAACTTTTAGTAAGCATATAGAAAATATTTATTGACAATCATGGAAGAGCAGACAAGACACCTACAGTGGTACTAAATTTCATTCTTCTGTATGTTGGTACCATTGGCTACTAGCTCTGATGGTGAGGAGAGTTAGTACATTCCTTTTGAATATGCTGAGATGAGGTATTTCTGGCAGGCCTGATTTTGTGGGAACTGAAACTAATATATTTCTGGAAACCTCTTTAAAGAAAGGGCACAGAAAAAATAAACACTTGTATTACTGCCATGCCACTATCAGTCTTTGGAAAAATAGCTGCAATATATGTGATACAAAAGTGAAATTATAATAGCAAACTGCCACAGTAGTTGACAGTCAGGTTTTTAATGAAAGCAACCCAAAAGGAGGTACATTCTAAATGGTTAAATTAAAAAACTGGCCTGGGATCTTCAAAATGTGAAGGCTACATTTTGTCTTTGTTTTTGTTTTTTTTAGAGATTTTTATTTATTTATTTACACAAGAACTGGGGTACAGGCCAGATTCACGGGAGGGTGAGAGGATTCACCAGAGGCAGAGCGGGAAACAGAACAGGCAGACTGACTGAAATACACTGCTGAGGGGAGCAGCGGGCCAGACAGAAGAGGTCTGCCACGCCATGTGGGACCCTCGCCAGCCGGCTGGGATCCAACCGGTGCTGCAGAGGCTGCGAACAGCTTCACAGTGCTGCACTCAACTGCTTGTGCCACCAAGGGAGGCCCTGGAGACTACATTTTGAAGAAAGAACTCAGATAAATTGTTCCTCAAATTAAGGCGAACAAATGGACATGACATTGAATGTACCACATAGCCCTTTTTTTTTCTTTACATATGAAAGATATTATATATGAAAGGGAATGCTTTTAATATTAAGAAAATAAAACAATATAGAGTATTAAAAGAGCATCATGTCTGAAATTTTCAGAAGTTTCATGAATGAGAGAGAGTAGGAAAAAGGCAAAAGTAAATATAATAAAATGTTAACATTTAGGTATTTTGGATGAAGGGTATCTGGGAACTCACTGAATTGTCCTTTGCATTTTTTCTGTAAATCTGGAATATGTCAAAAACATTATTGCTTTTCTTAAAAAAAAAATTAGAACAACTGAAATAAAAAATAGTGACAATATCAAATGCTGGTGAGAGTGTAGATAAACTGGGTCTTTCAGAGATTGCTGGTGGGAACATGAAGTGCTGCAGCCACTCTGGAAAATAGTTGGCAGTTTCTTATAAAACTAAACATGCAATTACCAAAGGACCCAGCAATCACACTCCTGGGCATTTATCCCAGACAAATGAAAACTTATGTCCATACAGAATCTTGTACTAGAATGTTTGTAGCCATGTTATTTATAATAGCCCTAAACTGAAAACAGCAAAAGTGTCCTTCAATAGGTAAATAGTTAAACTATGGTGCAATAAAAAGGAATGGACAAAAGAAAAAAAAAAAGAGTAAAGTTTTAAAGGCAGACAATCCTGATTTGAATCTTGCTCCTGTCACATTATAGCTTAACACTGTGGTGCAATCTTTCTTAAACCTTTCTGTCATGTTGAAGTTAGCTAACGTTAGAAACAACACTATCTAGTTTATAGGTTATTATGAAGATTAACTGAAATTTGATGCCATGTTTATAAATTCCATGGCAAGAGTCCTATGCCAAATTATCAACAAATGACCACTATTTATTATCATTAATAAACAGTTATTTACATTTCAGACAGTTGCAAGGCAGGTTATATCTCAGGTACAACTAAATTTCAGAATACCTGTTATTTGTGAGGAATGGAAGTAGTTGAGTTGTGGAATACGCAATGGTGCTATGTGAGTGCCATGGAGGCGCTGAAGTATAATTTGTAATCAATAAAGTTTAGGTTTGGGAAGAGGGAGGACAGAAGTTAAAAAGTGAAAAAAATAGGTGATAAGAAGGGGGCTAAGCAGCACCTGGTGATGCTGGGCATGGGAGGCAAGGATGGGATTGTCTGGGCCTTAGATTACCACCATTTCTGTAAGTTATATGGGGCCAGCATTCACAGAAGACAGCATGGTTTTCTAGTGTCTGGTATGCAAGAATAGGGTAACAGTTACCCTTTATAAAGAATCTTTATGCATTCTTCTTTTGATGTCTAACAGACATGTCTGTGTTGAATCTTTATGATTCTATTTTAGAAATTCAGATCTGCAGTGTGTTGAGCAAACTTTATATACAGGGGCAAAAAAACGTAGGAATGTACGTTGCTACATTGCTTTTCCAAGAATCTTGTTTGATGGATGAAATTTGATTTGCCATATTGTTATTCATCTTTTTAATGTCTATATTATCTGTCTCCAAAAATCAACTATTGAATGTTTTCTTGGTCTGTTAGTGTACTGTAGCAAAATGCCATATACTGGGTAGCTTCTCAACAGCAGAAATTCATTTCTCACAGTCTGGAGACTGTGAAGTCCATGATCATGGTCCTGGCAGATTCAGTGTCTCATTAGAGCATGCTTTCTAGATGGCCATCTTTTCATTGTAACCTTACTTTGTGGATGGGAAAAGAGCTTTACGGAGTTTCTTTAATAAGAGCACTAATCCCATTCATTAGGTTTCACCCTTGTGATCTAATCACCCCAAAGACTCCAATAATACCATCACTTGGGAATTAAATTTCAATATATGACTTTCGGAGGGACATAAACATTCAGATCAGCAACATAAAGATTATATTCTATTCTTATTTATATTTCTAGAATCTTTCACAATGTCTTTCAGACAGTCAGTAAAGGTGGTATTGATTATAAAAAAATAGTTGAATAAGTGATTCAATGAGTATTTATGTAAATGAAGACCCAGAAATAGTGTCATCAAGAAGAAATTTTATTTTTAATGTTTGTACATTTTACCTATAAGTATTTATGACCTTTATTGTTTCAAGGTTTGGTTTGTGATCTTTAAATGGTGCAGAGAAATAACATGTTCATCTTGATTTTATAAGCATGTAATGTGAAGCAAGTCTATAGAAAGCTGTTACAGTTTTTTTTTTTTTTAAGAGCATAGATTCTATGTTAAGAAGAATGGAGTAATAGCATTATTACTGGGTGTAGGACATAAAAGAAGACATTAATATTCATCTTCACAATGCTCATCCTTTTCCCTCTTTTGACTGACTTTAACAATTAATTCAATTGTAGAACTGCCCTATAGGGTTAATCAAGAGTGATACTGTCTATTAAAAATAGCAAAGGTACAAATAAATGGAATTAAAATTGTTCCTACCTAGAAATTGTGCTTACAGATCTGCAGGATATTGACTTAGTAGCATTACACTACCTCACTCTGTGAGTGCAGTTTCTTAGAATAATGATATGGAGTGTGTACCTAGTGTTCTAATTAAAACCCATGGTCATTCATCTACCTAATTGCAACAATGCCCTCCAGGATACTTCTACTCCAAATGTACCATTCTTCTTTTGCCTGAGCAAGTGACTTTAAAACCACCTGGCTTCTTGCCAAGATCTGAAGTGAAAAATTTACTGACTGTGATATCACACTAGAAACAGCATTACAGAATGAAAAATTGAAGAGGACGGGCAAAGAAGTGAGATTTTCTATCAGTTTTAGGAGGTACAGCTTATAAGGTTTCAGTATTAGCTGTCATAATATCTAATTTTCTCCGCAAATTAATAGAAGTCATCTGTTAATAAGTAAAGACTTCTAAAACACACTAAAAACCCTGGGCTCCCATGTTAAAAGAAATATAAAGCTTTAAAGAGGCAGACACAGTTATTGGGTGTGCTCTATTATGGATGTCAACCCTGAAGGCTGGCAAACTGTATCCAAGAGCAGTCAGGGCCAGTCCTTAGGGAACCCAAAATTAATTGCTGCTACACCACAACTACCAGAGTTTACAATGACATTCCCTACACAACATTCTGTGGAAGTATGTACATAAACACTATTATCTGTGAGCTAATATTTTGTAGTTAGTTTAATTGATTTAGATCTTATGTGAAGGTGGCTTGAAATAAATTAGCAGAAGTGCTTTTTGACATAAATAACTCACCATTATTATTATCAGAATCATAAAAGCTACTATTTATTTTGTGATAACTATGTACCAGAACTACCTAAGCAATTCACACATGTTAACTTGTTCAATCTTCAAAGCCATCTTGTAGAATTGGTGTTATTTTTATCCCATTTTAAACATAAAATTTTGAGGTTAAAGAGGTAAAGCAATTTGAGTGATGTCATATATTCAGAAGTAACAGAATTGGATTTAAACACTTGCTCGTGGGCCCATAGTCTATTTTCTTTTTGAAAAAATATGACTATTTCAATGTTTGAATGTGTATATCTGACATAGAGCTCTCTGGTCACATTTCTGTTCTAATTCATAGAATTAATATAAGATGCTTAGACTGAGTACGTAGCATATTCCACTAGGCAATGATCGTTAGTGTATCTCAAATGAAGTGGTGGCTGTTAAAAACTTTAATACACACACTCTCGTACTTGATACTGCATAATGTTTCCTGACTTGCACTGTACTCATTTGCTCCAGACACTGCCACCCATTTATCATTCCAAAGACTTTACAGCACTTCTTAAGTCCCCTTCTAATATCAGCCTTTTAAAGACTTGCAAGTCTCACCCATTAGCAGCAAAAATCATGCCTATAGGAATATGCTATTGGAAACAACAAAAAAGGGAGGTGCCCTTGCTACATAGTAGTGAGAATTTGACAACTAGGTAACATGGGAGGTAGAAACTGCCTGGTAAGCTGGGTGATCCAGTTAAGGGAACTTATTATTAGCAGTGTGCCAAAGGTGACTTATGGTTTCTTTTTGTTGCTTATACTAAAATGGGAGAGAGGAGAGATAATTGAGAGAAGGCATGCCAAACTAGTGGAGCCAGGTCTTGAAGTTTTTGAAAATCCTCAACCTCTTCCAGATGGCAGATAATACTAAAATTATAAAATGTATTCTGAGCAAAATTTGAATCCAGATTGCTGCCAGGAAAACATGATTTAAAGAAAAAACTGAGGGTATGACTGTAAAATATTTTGTTAAGAGGTGTGAAGAAGATGCTTCTGAGTACTATTCAGTCTTTCAAAAGGCCCTGTAGTAAGATTAAATTCCAATCTCACATGTCCTTTTGAAAACAAAAACAAAGAAAACTTATCTTGAAGAAATTTTTGAGTGAGTGTGACTTTGTCTAATGGAGTGAACCCTGATGAGATTCTAAAGAAGCTCATAAAGTTTTTTGAAAGACATAGGTCAACAAAAACCCTGCCAGCCTGGACTGAGGGGAAAGGACATAGAACAAATAAAAAGAAACAGTTCTGTCCCCAAATTTCCTACTTACTTCTTGCTCCAGTTGTTTCTCAACAAAGACTGGTGTTTAAAAAAAAAAGTATTAACATTCTAATATAGGTGTAGATGGAGGAGCTTAAGAATCCTTTCACATAAACACTTTGGCAAGGTAACTAGCAAAGAGTTGAAAAAAATAGTAACTGTGAGAAAAGTTAAATATATTGTCAAAGTAGGTCATTTTGTATTCTACTTAAAGTTCAAATAGGCCAGAGAACATTTTTATGCTGAATTAATCCTGTCCTATCAAATGCATACCAACCCCCCAGGGGAAGCTGATTATGTAGCTTAAGGGCATATGCTAAGAGGTCAATTGACTCCTTTCTCAGGTTATGATCATCATTAATGATAATGGACATTCTGTTCTTAGACTGAGGTAAGGGCACACTTTTTTTTACTGTCCATTGATGCTTTTGAAAGTAATAGAGACATTCATATGGGAGAATTTAGGAGGACCTCAGGGAAGATGACCAGAAAAGGTCAATTCAGCCTGACAACAGAAACAGCACCCCATCATTCACAAGTATTTGACTGGAACTTGAATGAGAGGGAAGATGTGTTTGACAGGTAAGAGATTTGCCACTTACATGTTACTCATTTGTGTGTTTACAATCTATTGTCCGTCTATCGAAGTAAATTTTCTTTCTGTATTCTTTCATCAATCCTAGCTAGAAAACTGAAGTGAATAGAGGTTTTACAAAATATGTTTCACAGGGAAAATTAAGGGACAAGCTAGAGGACACAGATTCTTTGTCTTGTATATGGACAGTATGTCCAGTTCTGCCTGAGATGTCGTATGGGTGCCGAAACCCACTGGGGTCAGATAACTGGAAGAATATTTGTGGCATCACTGAGCTGGAGAAAAAACAAAATGAAAGCTTTCAGTGGATAGAGGGCAAAATCAGAATCCTAGGAAAATCAACACACACTTCAGGATGAAGGGGAGAACCAGTGACATATGTGAAGAGAGATTCTCAAGAGCAGTAACACAAAAGATTGAGAAACTAGATAGAGTGAGGGTTGAAATGGCAAAATTAGGTAGTTTGGACTCTCAGCATTCAGTTAGGTCATTTCTATTTGATTTATATGTAAATGAAAGCACCCTCTCTACCCTTAACTGGTTATAAATGTATTTCTCTTTCACTTAAAAAGTTGGCTTGGGTTGGCACTCCAAGGCTTCCATGGTATCATATGGTACTGGGGCATAAGATTCTTCTATCTTGTATTACAGCTGCTGGTAGCATCATGTCATTCATGGCAGAGGACTAGATGCGCACCTAGGACATATGAAACCTTCCTTAAGGAAGAGTCTATGAAAATGACACATAACATTTTTACTTATCTCCCACTGGCATGAACATAATCATTCATGAGAGATGCATTTTATTCCTGGGACACTATGTGCCAAGTTAAAATGGGAGAGGAAGTTCTTTAACGATGGAATAGAAGGAGAACACTAGAAAAAAATCTGATACATAGTTAAACTAGACCAAATATGTTGTAACTGCATGTTCTAGCAAATTGCCCCCTGAAAGGAAGCAAAATGATTCATAATCTACATGGAGGGGTAAGTGGAATATTTCAATTATTAGGAATTCTCTCTATCTTTGAGAAGGAGTTGGAAATGAGGATGAGAAAATTCAGATCAAAATCAAGGGGCTTTTGCTACTATAGTCAAGTTCTTCCTTTAGCAAACCAGGCTCCAGTGGTCAAGCATCCTATAAATTCTTAACTGCTGTGGAACATTGTAGGACTTAGAAATAGAGGAGTAATGCCCCTAATTTGACCTGTCCAGAACTCAGCACAACAGGGGAGAACTTGAGCCCAAAATGATATCCACAGTAGTATAATTCCAATTGAAAAACTTGATTTTCCCTGAGGAAACTAAACTGGAGTAAGAGAAAATTAGGCCTCTAGATGAAAATTATTGAGTTAAATAATATAGCAAAATGGACCAGCCTTTCCTGTAGAGCATGGATGTCAAGGAAAGCATAATGGCAAATACAATGAGACACAAGACATACTGCATCCTTTGCACCTTGAGTTTGCTAGTGCTGGTTGGTAATGAATGACCTTTGGATGAAGATCTCTGTACTTTGAGACCAACAGAAATATCATGCAGAGCTGTAATAGGACAAAATTGTATTTGATCTCTTTGTTTATGGTCTTTTAACTGAGCCATTTCCTTTGGCCTTTGTTTCTTCTAATATCTTTAGTTATATTTAAGCCCTCTTAGAGTGACATACTTTATCAAACTTTTCCAATCAATGGTCTTTCTCCATTTCATAAAACTCATACTACTTGTAAATTATACAGGCTGTATTGTATGTGTTTCATAACAAAATGTGATCATAGCAGAGTGGGGATAATTTGTATTTAACAATACCTCTGTTCCAAAAATTCCTACCTCTGCCTGCTTTAAACAAAATGCTTACTGGTAACACTTTCCACTAGCCTGAGGCAAAGTAATGGCATACCCACTTATAGAACAGGTAAGTTAAGGTGTGAGCAATTCAAATTTGTAATACACCAAAGCTGAAAGCAGTATTCCATATATAAGAACTTGTTTTCAGCAGCTGACTAGCAGTCCTTATAATACATGCCAGGTGTGGTACCCTCTGCTCTCAAATCCACCAGTCATTAAAACATTGCTGAGAGCACATTTCTCTCCACTAGAATTTTCCTAGGGGCTCTATCCAGGTGCATGAAATAGTTAGGCAGTCCACACATACATTTGCATTAAAATTAGATTCTTATTTGCATATCATTTACATACACCTACACAAACTGTGCCATCTATTCTTAGGCAACTTTTAGCAAAACATTATTTATTGCTACCATTAAAGCTGACACTTCTTGATTTTCTCCTTTACTTTTCATCCTCACCCAATTTTTGACCCTAGAATTTGACATCAAAGAAATACACAAAGATGGTGATCATGAGTATAAAAAAGTTTTCAGCTTGGTTATGGTGTGAAGCACAAAAATAGTGTATTTCAAGGAAACTTTCCTCTATAGCTCCAAATCATATCATTATTTTTGTTTTATTGGGAGAAGAGTTGGAAGAACTTCTTTAAGATAGAGAAAAAGATGAAAGAATGCTAACACTTTGTGAAGTGATACATTTGTTTAACAAATATTTACTGTTTAGGAGCTTAACTAGCTATTGGCCATTCAGCAGTATTCAAAACATATTAAACAAAATGATCCTGTTCTCATGGAGTTTGCATTCTATTTGCTGAGAAGTGGATTGGGAGAGAGGACAGACAAACCAATAAAACCAATAAATACTATATATTGTGCTTAAGATAGTGATCAATTATAGGGATGAAAATAAAATAGAGGGGGGAATACAACTGTAAAATGTTGGGATAAGGAGCACATACTTCAAATATGGTAGTCAGAGGCAATGTCTTTGAAAAGTTTTCATTTCAGTAAAGACCTAAAGGAGTTCGATGAAACCATGTTTTTCATCCACATTAGTCTCCTTTTGAATTACCTGAAAAACCTAATAAAATGCAAATTTCTGACTTTTCCCTTAAATATTTGATCCAGGAGGTCTTAAATGAACTCCTAGAAGTTTCTGGTGTTATGTTATTAAGCTTAATCTTTCCATAGCCGTGTCCAGTCTACTAATAATCCCAACAAAGACATTGCTCATTTTTGCTACAGTGTTATTGATCTATAGTATTTCTTTTTTTCCTAGAATTTCCATCATTTATAACATTTTCTATTGGTTTTATTGTGTTGTCCATTCATTCCACTAAGTATTTTAGCGGAATAGCTGTTAAAAATGTTCCTCATTTGATAGTGTCAGTTTTGCTCCCATTATGTGATTCTACTGCTTTTTCAGGCTCTTCAAACTGTATTCTTGTGTTTGTGTGCCTTGTATTTTTTGGTGAAGATGGACAGCATGGGTAAAAGGAACTGCCAAAACCAGGCCTTTAGTAATGTAGTGGTAAAATGAGGGAAGGAGAGTGTTTTGTAGCTATATATCTGTCTCAGTCTTTCGGTGAGTGTGGGCTGTGTTCTTCAGTAGTGCTTCTCAGATTGTTCTTCCCCTTAAAGTGCAACAGGATGTCTAAGGGGATCTGTAGTAGCATATTTCTTTTACCCCTGGTAATTTAAACTCTGATAAAACTCAAGCAGTTTAGGCTCTGGTTAACAAGTTTCCTGGGAGGGCATGCCTCAAGAATAGCATGCTCTGTTATATTTCCAAATAGTTACTTATTTTATTTTCCATTGCTGGAAGCAGGACTTCCAGCAGGAGGGAATTTTTACAATTATTCACTGTGAGAACCTGATAGAGTTGCTAGAGGTAAAACTCACAAAAATTTGCCCTCCCCCATCCCATCAGTAGCTCTCTGTGGAGTTCTTAATCCACACTAAGCCTCCTGCAATTTGCCAATTACAGTTCAGGTTTTTCTACCCCAGCACTGGATTCCAGAGGTTTCTGCACCAGTGATTGTGATTCTGTAAATCTACCTGTCAGTCTCTCTAGTCTGCTACCAGGTGACCTTACATTAAACTGTGTTCCCCACCTGCCCCCCACCCCCAAAAGCATTTCTGTGCCATCAGGCCCATGTTTGACATCATGTGTAGAATATTCTAGGAATGTTACAAGTGCCTCAGAAGATGGCATCTTTCATTACTCCTAGTGGGTCCTGGGTATAGGCAGTTTGAAGAATTCCTAGGACTATTTGACCATGATAGCCTTTTAATTGCAAATATAATATGCTGGACAGATGTCTAAAAGCATATTTTAGGGCAAAGGTGATAGAAAAATAAATGTAGCAAGTGTGTCTCAAAAATCCTTCTTGAGGTTGCCATTGTCTTACTTGCTAGTGCCCATATATATTTTACTATATTATAGTAAAATCACTATATTATACAGTAATATTTTATATATTAATAGTAAAATTTTACTATGATATAGTAAAATATCTATAGTGAAAAAAGTATAATATAGTAAAATATCCCATTGTTACTAAATTATGACTCAGGATGCATCTATTTTAAATATACAAATATACAAAGTCCCTAAAAAATCCTGATGAAATGGTAGGAAGAAAGAAATATGGAACTTATTAAATTTTATTACTTTCAAAGCCCAATTTATCTTAGGCTGAGAACTCATGATAATATGATTTCACTAGCAAATTATTACATCCCCAAATCTCATCTTTAATGTCATATTGAACCATCAAACAATTATTCCTGGGGTCACCTTGGGAGACAGTTCATTTCTTTAGGCAGCAGTGCCTTAAGTACATACTAGATTTAAATTGCATGATGGTTAGGTTACTTGAGATGCCTCATCTAACATGCAGTTTCTCTTCAAGTTATTCCAACTTTCAGGGCCCAGTTCAAGTATGATTTTTTTCCCTGAAGATTTCATGAACTACTTCTGTGCATATTGATTTCTCTATTCTCTGAGCAAATTGAATAATTTACTACATTGCTGATTTTTTAAAAATAAAAATCAACATGTGTTTATTGAAGAAAAAAAATTTTTCTTGTAGAGAATAAAATTGATGTGAGAAAGTATCCCTGCTCTTAAAGGGCTGATGTTTCCTTGTAAAAGGGAGATGAAGTCAAAATAAGAAATTTATATTTAAAGATTTAAAACATTTTCAAGTAATGGAAAGTGATATCACAATGTAGGGATATGACTAACTGCTTAATGAATGATCTAAACCAATAGCATGCAGACAGGTTTGGGTGATGGAGGGTCGTCATTGATACTGAGTAACAAGGAGATCAGTAAAAAGGAAATGGAATTTGACTTGATCATGAAAGGTAGATTAGATGCAGAGAATGGATGAAAAAGAAGGTGTTAGATGTGTTCCTTGCCTCCCTGCCAAGAGGTTAATATGAAAGTAGTACAGAGGGGAACTGTGCTCAGAGGGTCATGTGACTTGGGGGAAAACTAGAGCATCTTATGTATATTGAACACCAATGCTGACTATAACAGAAGGGGCACTGAGGAAATTCAACTCCGTACAAAAAAAGGTGGACAGAGAGAGGTGCCTCGAGACTGTGGCCAGGGTGGGAGACAGTCATGGAAATCTCAGAGCTGTGCTCCCATGTTTGGCCAGTGACCAAACTGAAAGAAGATATATGTAAAGGAGCTGGGGTGTCACAGGCATGCTGGGTCCCAGTGGAGAGGATAGGACACAGAATGGTACTCCCCCTGCCCCACTCCTTTGGGACTTGAATTTATCTTACCCAATTCAGTATGTAAATTCTATACCATTCTTATTGAAGTTTCAATGTCATTCTCCAAATATATAAAGCAAACATTACTGAAATTCAAATGGAGCAATAGAAGAACCCAAATAGACAAAGCAATCCTAACAAAAGAGAGGAAAAGTAGTGGTACACATTCTTAGACTTTACATTATAAAACTGTCATAAGCAGAACAGTATGATATTGGAAGAAAAACAAACACACAGGAAAATGGCATAGAAATGAGAGTCCAGAAATAAACATATGCTTATATGGACAGTTAATCTATGACAAAGGAGCAAAGAGTATACATTGTTGAAAGAAAAGTCTTCTCAATAAACGGTGTTGGGAAAAGTATACAGTCACATGCATAAGAATGAAACTATGCATAGTAGGAAATATAGGCAAAACACTACATGATATGCACATCAAAAACATCTTTACAGACACATCACCCAAAGCAGTGATAGTGAAGGCGAAGATAAACAGCTGGAACTACATCAAATTAAAGAGCTTCTGCACAGCAAAAGAGACAATAACAAAAACAAAGAGAAACCCCACCAACTGGGAGAACATTTTTGCACACAACACTAATGATAAAGGACTGATCACAAAAATCTACAAAGAGCTGATGAGACTCAACAAAAGCAAAGAAAATAATCCAGTCAAAAAATGGGCAGAAGAGCTAAAAAGAAACTTCTCTGAAGAGGAAATGCAAATGGCCAACATGCATATGAAAAAATGTTCAACATCACTTGTAATCAGGGAAATGCAAATCAAAACTACCATGAGATGGGCCTCCCCAGTGGCGCAGTGTTTGAGCGCTGGGTTGGAAGCTGCCCGCAGCCTCTGCAGCGCCAGTTTGATCCCCGGCTGCTCCCCGGCCACCGAAGAGGGTCCCACATGGCACGCAGACCTTTCCTGCCGCCCTCTGCTCCCCTCAGCATTGTACTTTGGTCCTTCTCTGCCTGCTCTGCTCCCTGCTCTGGCTCTGGTGAATTCTCTCACCCTCCCGTGCTTCTGACTGTACCCAGTGCTTGTTGCATATATGTATCAATCAATCAATCAATAAATCTTTAAAAAAAAAACTACCATGAGATATCGTCTTACACCAGTGAGAATGGCACATATTAAAAAAACTACCAACAACAAATGTTGGCGAGGAGTTGGAGAAAAAGAAACTCTCCTGCAATGTTGGTGGGAGTGCAAACTGGTCCAACCACTATGGAGAGCTGTGTGGAGATTTCCGGACCTACTAAACATAGAGCTTCCATATGATCCAGCAATTCCACTCCTAGGTATTTACCCAAAGGACACAGAAACATCAATTCCAAAGAGCACCTGCGCCCCTATGTTTATAGCAGCACTGTTTACAATAGCTAAGCTTTGGAAACAACCCAAATGCCCAAAAATAGATGACTGGATCAAGTAGATGTGGTACATATACACCATGGAATATTACTCAGCATTCAAAAAAGATAAACACATGCAATTTGCAGCAACATGGATGGCACTGAAAGGGATCATGCTCAGCGAAATAAGCCAGAAAGAAAAAGAAAAATACCGGATGGTCTCACTCATAGCAGGAATCTAGAAAACTTAAATAAGGGATCAGGAAAAAGAATAACTATAAGAAAGTAAAAATCAAAATCAACAAACAACTATGAACCAGAGACACTCAATGGGGGGATGGGGGGCGGGGAGGGGAGGGATTGGGGTCAAAATAAGGGGGTCACAATTGTATGGGGAATATAAAAATAAAATTTATAATAATAAAAAAAGAATGAAACCAGACTACTCTCTCTTACTGCACACAGTTTAACTAAAAATGGATCAAAGACATGGAAGTAAGACATTAAATCATAGAATACATAGAGGAAAACAGGTTAGACACTTGAAGACACAAGCTGAGTGATATCTTTGTGGATTCATCTCCAACGATAAGAAAAACAAGAATATAAACAATGAAACTGTCAAACTCAAAAAATTCTGCACAGTGAAAGAAACTAAGACAGACACTACTAAATGGATGAAAATATTTGTATACCATACATCTAACAAGGGGGTAATATCCAAGATCTACAAAGAACACATGCAACACAACAACAACAAAACAAAAACATCCCTATGGAAAAAAAGGGCAGAAAAGCTAAAGAGGTGGTACTTTGAAGGACACCTATTGATGGCCAATAGGCAAATGAAAAAAAAAAAAATGCTCACCATCACTTATGGTCACGGAAAACAAATCTAAACCATAATGAGAGACCACCTCACATCTGTGAGAATGGCCCATATTAAAAAGTCCAGAAACAACATATGCTGGTAAAGGTGTAGAGAAAAAGTAGCTCTTTCACACTTGGTGGTAGGAATGTAGACTGGTCCATCCCTTATGGCAAACTCGGGGGGGGGGGTTCTCAAATTATTAAAAATAGATCTTCCAGATGATCCAGCAATTTCACTCCAACGTATCCACTCAAAGGATGCAAAAACACTAATATTAAGGAATGTGTGCACTCTTATGTTCACTATTATGTTCACTCTTATGTAATTACAGCAGTATTTATAATAACCAGTTTATGTAAGCAACTTAAGGGTCCTAAGGATGATGTGGTATATATACAGAATGGAATACTACTCAGCTATCAAAAAAGATTGACTCTTGCAAAACACTCTACACCTGAAAGATGTGATCTTCTACCTGTAAATCATATACAACATGTAGAATATGTGAGGAAGGAAGTATATGTTACGTGTTCCAGATTTATTTATGTCTGTAGAGTCTTCATCAAGACTACAGTTACTTAATTTCTTCTCTTCAATAGCTGATAACAATGTAGCTTTGTACATACTAGGTATTAATAAATTTCCTCCTCTTCTCCACTTCTGTCTTATATCTGACAAATTGATAGGCCTGTAGTATCCCATACAAAAGT